>NW_025780204.1:0-52775 GCF_021130785.1 Homalodisca vitripennis | reverse complement strand
GCAATAACAAAACATTATGAGTAACCAGGTGGTAAAACGCTTCTCGTACGACGGTATTGCACTACACGGGTGAGTAATATCTTGTCCGTAGATAGAGTATAGTTAAAGAGGAAGGGTTGTGTAACTACATTCAATAAAACTATATGATAATGTTTAAAAATATATAAACCTACGTGTGTAATAAAATTTACTTATTACAAATCTAATTTTTTGGCTGAGCATTAACTATCACTAGAAATGCTAGAAAAAAATGTTATGTTGTTTATCCGTTGGTTCGCACTATATCTCAAAAAACGAACTGATCTTTAGAATTTCTAAATAGGCAACATCGAGTTTAAAAATATTATATGTCAGTCACACATAAGGATTGGGCTGAGCGTACGTGAACATTTAAAACTTAACATTAAGGGCAACCATAATAACCAACGAGGATACCGCAGAGAGTGTTTGGAATAGACAAGAACAACCTTATGATATTTTAACATGCGACATAGTGAAACAGTCTTAAAGTTTTGCAATGCAGCCTTAATGAAGTCTGTTGCGCAACAGTAGTTGTCGTGTAATATTTTCAACATAGTACCAAACGTTATCTGTCAGTTAAGGAAAACACACCAAACACAGCCACGGCGACAAATATTATTTAAACATTGATTTGATCTGTACTGCGTACTGCACATTTTAACATCAAACTTTAAGAATATTTTGGCTACAACGAGGATCAAATAAAATATCTTTACATTAACGGTTATTATTTTTCTTCCATCTATATTTTTTGTTCCCTTAGGACACTAAGCCTAATACATTTCACCTAGTCCTGTAAGGACGTTTACGCTGCTTCCGGAGAGACGGATGGGTAAGGTTGGGGGCGCATCTTATCGAGATCCATAAGGAGGAGGTTAGGGGCATTAATCTCAAGTCATGTCCCTCGAAGGAAGGTGGATGCCAGTTCTGAAGCAGCCTCTCTAGACAAAGCAGACAAGGGGTGACCAATCCCCTTACTTTGAGACTAGCAAGAACCTCTGATGTTACGGAACGAACCCCACCGATTCCAACGGTTATCTGGCTCAGTTGACTGGACTTAATCGAATTTACCCTTGCACACCAGAATCTCCACATTTTCGATTAGTGATGTGCCGATCCCGGACATTCATAAGGTTGGCTAGATTTAAGTTACACCTTGGGTTTTTTCTTTAGACAGTTTTATAAAATCAGCCAGAAGTGATCTCTGCTAGGTAACCCTCTAAGGTTAGTACAAAATTTAAACTTGGTTACTTTATTGACGACTTTTATATTTATATCAGCCCCCTGAAGCATATTTTACTGAACTATGAGCTTGACTGTGGAATCTTTAAATCATTATGTAAAGGTTATTGAAATATTGTTCTTAACAAACTGCACGGAAATAGTGTTGTTATAATATTACCTTCCATTTGAGGCTCCGTCTTCTTGACTTTTATTTCAGTCATTTTTAACACCAAAGTCAAATAACTGGAATACGGTCCAAAATTGGAATGACATCCGCCCCATAATAATTGACACAGACCTGTCACTTGACATGATTCACTGCTTCCAACGAGAGATTTTTGCCCCTGATTGTTCGCGCTTGATTATAATCGGGCTCTTATTGCTGGCGAACTACGGTTTTAATTACACGTTCTCATAAGAGAAATGTAAACAAGTTTGCCAACGCACAGCCAAATTCCATTCAGTGATATATAAACCATCTAGGAACTTATCATAACTCGTATCGAAAATTATGGGTCATTTCAATATTTTTCGTCGACAAATCAGTTCGTTTCTGAATATCTTGGAGACAGTTAGATAAACGTACAAACAGACATATAACGCTGAGCCAATTCCTGTTTCTCTTCAAATATATCCAGAAAGATATTGTAAACCTCCATAGCTTGAAATAAGTATGTGAAGTAACGTAACCTTTGTTACTTTTCTTCTTAGGACCAGTAAAATATAATTTGAAAACACTTCACTTGTAAACGATTTTTATAGCGTTATTTTGTATTATAATCGAGACATTTGATTCCAAAAACAAACACTTTCAAACTCTGGACAATAAATTACTTTATCTCCATATTGATATTCTAACATTCACCTAACCGTCAACTCAAATAACATTGAAATTGATAATTGATCAAGTAATCATAAAATCAGAGATGTTATGTTAAAACCTAGAGCTCTGATCGAAACACATTTATAAAATAAAACAACCATTTCACGTCTGAGTGCGAACGTGTTTATCAATACTTAGTAGGAAATGTTGCCTTAATGTATCAACACACACTGTTTTAAAAACTGTGTCTATTTGTATGGCCATAACCAGCCTTATCTCTTAACGTTTATTTTAAAATCTTTTTAAAATTAAATATTAATTGGGTAATTAAAATAACGTTATACGAATTGTATCAATAGATGGAGCACACATGGGGACGCAAGAAGGTTTTAGATCTGGACCTTTAGTAGGACAGTACTTACCTTGGATGCAGAAACACCGACGTTTTCAAGAATGGAAAAACATGCTTTTTAAATTGAAGTACGTCAGGGAAACTAAATGCATGTCCTGGGGCAGAACCAACCTTTCCTATACACCAAGGCAATTTCCACCCCATACTTTACATAAACAAACTAATTTTTAGATATAACCAAAGCTCCCAGATACATCTATAGTTTCAATTAACAATTTCTCCATAGGTACAAAGGTCCTTTTATTTAAACAATGCGTACTTTGTCTATTATGTTTTTATATTGTATGCGTATTTAATGAATAGTAGTGATTACAATAGGAGAATGTTTTTCCTCACCTCTGGCCTCAAATTAAGCCTAACTTGAGATGCACTGCGCAGTTGTACAAATTGCTATTTATTTAAAAAAATTTATAACAGTAATATTTAAGATTAGTGGTTAAAAAGTTTTAAACCAAGTAAAAGAGGTAAAAGAATGGAAATGTTCTGTATTAAAATAGACTCACATTATCACACATTGGATCATCCAGTGAAAGAGTAGTTAATAATTATATGCTATTGGACTACAATTTATAAATTTTTATGTATAAATGTGTCTGTAATAGGCTAATTCCCTCAGCATGAAATATGGCTTATTCATCTGCATTAACGGCTTGAATCTAGTAATAAGGGGATTTTAATGTTCAAAAATTGGCAAAATAGTACGATGAGTCAGGGGACGTAGACCCAATCTTATAAGAAATTAAAAAAAGAAAGATTTGGTATAAAGTTATGACTGTAATTTATCTGATGCTAATGGAATGTTAAAATGCTTAAAACTTTTAATTAAATTAAAAAAAGTAAATAAGTTAAAAGTAATAAGTAAAAGCATTAAGATTTGACTTCACAAGAGTACTGCATGTTTTCTCAAAAGTACTTAAATGAGACAGATAATCTGATGATTCCATTTGTAAATTTGTTTTGCATATGGGAATTTAATTATTTATCCTGTGTATGGCTGAAAAAATAATTTCTTTCTTAGAAATAAAATCTAGAAGTTCTAGACTTCTAGAGAAAACCAGGTTATGTGCTTATAAATTTAAGTGGTCTCTCGGCACCTTAATTATTCCAAAAAAAGATTTTACTATGAAGCACTACAAAAAAGTTGTTAAGTTTTCAAAATTACATGCGAAGTTTATGAAAAAAATATATAGTTTTTTAAATGGATAAATAAGTGCGGTTAAATTAATAAAAAACTATGTAAATTTATTTTGCAAAGCTTGTGCATCTCACAAACATCATCAAATATGCATATCAACATTTCGTTTCCTGTAGGAAAGGCAAAAAAACATTTCTCAGTTTTTAGAACCAGATTAATGTTGCGTGCATTGAGTATATTTTCAAAGAAAGCTGTGTAAACCAGCCAAAGCTGCCTGGTTTTTTGAAAACTACACTACAACTAAATTGTAGTGTAGTTTTCTCTGGTGTAGAAATGACGTTAGCTTTGTGTTAAGTATTTATTGCATTAAATAACTTGTTTTTTTATTGCCTAATATGAAAAGGCTACTTTTATTGAATAATAATTATGTATATATTTTTGTGCAACTTATACTCTATATTTGCCTTTATTTATTAAACTGTATATACTGCATTAATTCTATATCTCTTTCTGCGGCCTAAGTGCCTACAATACCATTCCTTACTGGATTAAAATATTCACGTACAGTGACAGACCAATGAACCATTGTTTCACGAATCAGCTGTTTACTGTACACTCACCAACCAATCACAACGGTTGACTTATCAATTGCCCACCTTGCAAGTGACGGCACGCTCGCTCGTTATACTCTCGGTCCCGCCTGGGGCACTTATGTACTCTCTAGCCACTGCTTACCATACTTACTCTCTCCCCCATGTGTTACTCTCTTATTTAAATATTAGTTTATCTCTATTTGTTGTACATTTACATTAACATTAAAGTCAGTGCTCTGGATTGGCAATCTCTACCAGAACGTCTCTGCTCCCGGACACCCGCGTCTACCGTGCTCTACAGGACTGGCCACAGTGTTATGAACTATTCGTTTGCGGTCGTATTGTGCGTGAGTGAATCCGTGGAGGACATCTTCCGTCTTCACGCCTGCCGACAAGACAACAGCCTATTTCCACACTTACTGATCACAACCTGGCCCTCAATAACAGCAGACTACGGTTAGGCAGTGGTTAATTTCAGTGGGAACGCAAGGGAACGGCGTTCCCTTCCCTGCCAAGAGTGCCGGAACGCAAGGGAACGCTTTTAAAACTACGAGTACAAGTTTTAGTTAAAAGAAATTGTAGGTAGGATCAATATTATGCTATGCTTTGTTTGCGAGTGACTCGTAAGCAGATAGTAAGCGCCCGTACTAGCAGTTTGTGAGCTGTGCTGTAATGAGTCTTTGCACGGAATCAGGCAGGAGGAAGGTGACGGGCGAGTCATCCTAGTTCGCGCATGCGCGGCTGCGCCTCTCAATAACAAAGCAATACCCACCCCACCCCCTTCCTTTCCCCCTCCATTCCTTCACCGCGCCACCGCCCCAGTGATCACAAGTGTGTTGACTAGTTAACTTGACCTTGGTGTGTTTCGCGTTTAAGTTACAAGTTGCATCGCATCCCATCACGCTTAAGTTCGTTTTTGAGGTGCAGGTCGTTGATTGTGTTCGTGTTTATGCTTATTAGTGCTGGTGCAGCTAAATAGTTTCCTAATTGACTATGACTACCAGAAAAATTGTTGATTTCTTTAAAACCTAACCCTAAGAAACAAAAAGGTTATGCGAATAATGAGAACTGCAGTTCGGAAGCATTGTCTACAACTTCAATTGTTGATCAAGATAAAAAAAGAAGACGCAATCGGGATCAATGAGGATAATTGTGATTACCATTCCCCTTCGACTTCCTCGTCGGTCAAAATAGTATCCAGGTTGGTGGGTTTGGGATCTGATGCAGACGAAGCTAAGGTTAGTAATGAAAATAATGATTTTGTTAATAGGGGTGAACAGCCAGTTTGTTGGTCTGAAGAACAAATTGTTGAATTTAAAGCTAAAAATCCATGGTTAATTGTGAACAGAGAACTAGGTTTCAACGTTTGCCGTAGTGTGAGTACTCTAGGTGCAGAGAAAACGAAGGGCCTAAAGATTAGCGAAGAGTGGGTTTTAGGAACTGTTACCGCTTATGGAAACAATAAAAAAGACCAGCAATCCTCTCTTAGGAAAAAGATATTTTTACACCGTGGGTCTCGAGCTCATTCTTTAGCTGAAAAAATACTCATTGAAGCTAAGAAAGATACAATGAAAAAAGCTGTTGCTTCTATGCATAAAGAGCAGCAGATTGTAACTGAAGCGCATTTTTCGCACGGCTTATAAACAAGCTAAACTAAATAGGCCATTTTTTGAGTTTGAAACTGAAATTGATCAAATAATAAATGGCTTAGATATGGGGCGAATCCTACATTCAAATGTTGCTTGCTCCAATATAATTCATCATATTTCTGATGAAATGAAATCAGACTTGATAAATGGCCTAATCAAGTCAGACTCTAAATTTTCCCTGCTTTTGGATGAAGCCACTTCAGTTTCAAACAAAAAATGCTTTGGTGGTTTATATCAGAACTGTTCTAAAGGGAATGCAAAACCCTATGACAGTGTTCTTAACACTTTTTGAGCTAAATAGCACAACATCAGCTGGTATATTACAAGAACTTTTAAATCAGTTACAAGCATTAGGTCTAAGCTTTGAATTCATGAAAGACCATATGATTGCTCTAACTTGTGATGGTGCTTCAGTGCTACTAGGCAAGAAAATCTGGCCTTGCTATAACAGCTTACTGAAACGTTCCCCAACTTGTTCATTTGGCATTGTTTGAACCATCGTTTAGAGCTTGCCGTGCACGATTCCATAGAAGAAGTAGCTGGAATCAATCATTTTAAGATATTCATGGATAAAATTAGAAACATGTTTAGTTGTTCACCGAAAAAACAGCAGGGAGTTGGCAGAAGTTGCTAAAGGACTAGAGGAGCAAATGTTGAAAATCGGCCGTGTTTTAGATACTCGTTGGGTAGCCTCCAGCTTAATGGCGGTGAAAGCAGTTTGGACAGATTTTAAAGCTTTGTACAATCATTTCATTGAAGCATCTGAAGACAAACAAAGGGACTCGAAGCAACGTTCAACTTACAAAGGGCTTTGTAGTACATTATCTTCTACAACTTTTGTACACAACCTGGCATTGATGTTCGATGCTCTAGAAGAGTTATCGGATTTGCCCTTACAGCTTCAAAAATCAAGCCTCAACCTTATCCAAGCCCACAGTGATGTAACACTGTTAATCAAAGTGTTTGAAAACCGAGTTGAAAACATGGGTAGACGTTCAGTGGAAGCTAAAATTGCTATTGACGATTTGATGTTTCAAGATGTTAAACTTTGTGTAAGATCCAAGATACCCAGTATTCCAGAAAAAACAGTTCTATCGGAGCCTCGCTAACAACTTGACTTCAAGGTTGCTATCATCATCTTCAAATGCGGCTGAACACTACACCAAAATCATGAATGACATCAAAGTGATCCACCCCATGTATTGGCCAAAAGACTTATCCATCATCTACGGAGAATGTGAGATCCAGCGAATCTGCGATAGATTTAAGATTAGCAGCTCTCAGGATATAATTAGAGACTTCAGACACTTCAAGCAGGGACTGAAGCCTATGTTAAGTGGAGAGAAACCTACTATTCTAGAGCAACCGCCGTCGTTTAAGAAACTGATTTCCATCATAAATAGTATTGCAGTGTCTAGTGCTGAATGTGAACGTGGGTTTTCTGCAATGAATCTTAATTATGTCTCCTCTTAGATCTTCACTCTACATTAGCACTGTTTGCGATTTATTGCGGATCAGGCTCCTAGGACCTCCTGTGGCTGGATACAATCCCGAGCGACACGTCAAAACCTGGCTGGCGAAGGGACACAATTCTGCACTTGACACCAAGTCAAAACAACGAGGGCAGAAAACTTACCATGAAGACAGCATTGCATTGTGGGAACTTTTTTCCTAAATCTGTTTTTTAAATATCTTTTAGAATTTCAGAACATTAAGTTTTCATTACAATAACTAGCCTATGCCTAACTTATAGTTGTGTTCTGAACTCAAGTTTCTGAGTTCTTTTTTGTACTTACAGTTAGTTTTGTGTATTGTTGTTTTGTTTCTTTTTGTAGTTTTCACTTTAAAATATTAACAAACAACTAAAACTAAGTTTACCAACAGTCTTGGCATTGCCTTACAATATTATACTACAAATCCGTACATATTTGTTATAATAACTAATAAGCAAATAAAATAATCAACCTTAACGTTTTAAAACTGCACTAAATTTTAAAAAATGAAACCGTGTTACTCCACTCTGTGTGTCATTTAATTTGTGTGTAATTAAACGCTTCCTTTTCCTTTCCATGAAGTTGGTTTATTTTGAATGTATTTAATATTGTTTTGTACCCATAAGGTATGCAATTTTTTTGTAAAATATGCAAACTTGTAAAAAAGCTGTTATATTAACAAACATCCATTTACATATTAATATGTATTATTATTACTACTGTAATGTGTATAAATAAAACTGTGAATAAGGCTCAATTTGTTTTTATTTTAACATTCATTAAAAAATTAATATTGGCGAGCTTCATTGATTCAAACAAAATGGTCAATGAAATCAAACCAAATATTTCTGGGAAATTTAAAGTAGGCAACAAGGTGTTAATGGAGTAGAGTAGAGTAGAGAGTAAACTCAATAATTTAAATTCATGTTTTTATTTTCTTACATCCTAATCAAGCACCTTAAAGAAAATAAAGTGCATTAAAATATCACTTGGTATTTTATAAAAATGAATGTATTATTATGTCTGGGTGGCCTAAAAACAAAGGTTTACAGTTATAATTTTCAAAAGTTTTCCTGGGTGAGGGCTCCCCCTCCTTCCTGGGGTGTATTCCCATACCCACCGGTCTGAGCTTCCCGCTTTAAGAGTTCCCACACTTAAAATTTTAGAAATTAAGCACTGCGGTTAGGTACCTCTCATGAAAACAAAGGTAACTGTTTATTTTCTGCACTTTATTTGAATATTGCACTGTTCATAAACTCATTATGTGTAACCTAGTGAACTCTTGTTAAAATCAGTGTGTTCGGCGTCTTCACTGCCTAGTGTAAAGTGGTCCTTCTTAATCGAGCCTCTAAAATATTATCTAGCGGTTCTCATAACCAAAAATTCATTCTTTTCATGGTCCTTAGCGAGCCGGATAATAAGAACTTTAGTCCATTGGTGAATATCAGTGCAATCTCAACTCTTATAAGCTCTATACAGTGCATATTTCAAAGCGTGGGTTTCAGGTTCTTTCACGATTGCAAAGTGAATATCACGTGCATATCGATTTTCCAGTCCCCTCTTCACTCATATCAGCTGTGACGTGATCATATCAGCTGTTTGTCCTCTGCTTTGTCGACTGCATTGTTTTGTTGACAAACAAGCTTTCAGACTGTCACAGCACAGGTGAACTGATTACTGTGTTTAATGGTTACCGCTTCTCAATACTTGTTGGTTATCAGCCCTACTTGTAATACTCATTATTCTAAGCAGGTTACGCGAACTTAAATATAAACAATCTTGGTTATTGACACTTTACCTTGAGCAGGACTTGCACCCTTATTGCAAAATTAAATGTTTATTTTTGTCAACACTATATTCTAGTCTCAGCTCAAAAAGAAAAAAAAAGCTACTTACTGCTCACAATTGTTTATTATAATTTCTATTTGAACATTGCTCACGCATATGTATGCATGGCTTATGGTTACTGTCACAACAACTACCATACTTTACCACTGACAGTTTACCATGTAGTATGTGCGCATAATGTTTCCAGAGCCTCTGCTACATTATAGCTGAATTTAGCTCAACAATAACCTTAATTGTTGTTTATTATTTAATAACAACTTGTTTTGTTTACGTTTTGCCATAATAACAGTGTATTTTATTTTCTCAAAACAAAACTATACTATAGGCCTTTACGAGCCTACTCTACTTATTGCATTATTATTGAGTTTTTAACTCAAAAAACTAAACAATATTTTTAAATTGTGTTTCATTGTATTATTTTGTTTAGATACTTCTTATTTCTTGGGGAAAATACTTCAGAGGAAAATAATTTAGTTTCTATTTTTATCACTGTCTCAATTCAAGAGGACAATATTTTGTTTACTTTTCACCTTTGAAGTTTTACTCAAATTGGTTAATTTTCTACAAACACTTTCAACATGGCGATGTCTCTTAAAGTGGCTAATGCAAAGCGAGAACACCTCTTTTCTCAGATACAAAGTATCTATGATTTAACTAAGAAGACTTCCGATCCAAATATACTTCAGCAGTTTGCTTGTCAGAGCTAAATCTATTCAGAGACTTAGACAGGAATTTTCAGCAATATTAGACTTGTGCCACGAGTTGGAATTAAAAGTAGATGCCGACTATACACCTAACTATTCCGCATTAGCGAGCGTAGACGAGTTGGTTGATTACGTTTCTGCTAACGTGCTTATGATTGAGACCAAGAGACAAGCTAAAGCTAATAAAAGCGAAACTATTCCGCCTGCCTCCCCTCAAGTCAACGTCCGGCTACCGAAATTGGAATTAAAAACTTTTGACGGAGCTGCCTTGGACTTCTGTACGTTCATCAACGTTTATGAACAAGCCGTACACAACAATGCGCACTTAAGCGATTTAATGAAATTTCAATATCTCTTGAGCGTGCTTTCAGGCGAACCACTCTCTCTGATAAAGTTCGCTAAATATAACTGAGCAAAATTATGCAATCGCTTATCAGCTGCTGAAGGATCGCTACCATAATACTAGGCGTCTACTCACACTACATTTAAATCAAATACTAGACCTTCCTGTCATCTCCAGCACATCTGTGAAGAATATCCGTGCTTTCCTTAATCTTTTTCACGAACATACGCAATCACTTAAAGCGTTAAACAATGACATCACTAGTAACAACTCACTTCTCTCAGCCTTGTTATTACGCAAGATTGATAATCGGATGGTCACCCGCCTAGAACAGTTTCGAAAAAAGGAAGAGCTTCATACTTTGCCCTCGGTTGAACAAATAATTGAGTTTCTCAACCTGGAATGCAGCCACATTGAGGACAGTAGTCTACATGACAATATTGTGGACCCCAAGAACGCTTCAAGTTCTTATCTTGGGTCAAAACCCAGATTTGATAAACCCAAATCGTCTCTTAAAAACGTGAGCTTGTTAGCGGCTTCCTCTCCACCCTCCTCGGCCTATAAAACAAGGCCCATCATGTTTTTATTGCCATCAGAGCGGTCATAGAATTTATGGCTGTCCCAGCTTCGGCCAAAAGACACCTCAAGAACGGCACGGGATTATTAAACAGCACAACCGCTGTTCTTCTTGTTTGGGGGCGCACAGATTAAGTGAATGTCAGTCTAAATTCACGTGTCGAACATGTCGTGGTCGTCATCATACCTTGCTACACTTCACTGATCGGCCAACACGGTCCAGTGTTAGTACGTCGGACCGCGTTCGTCCCGTTGTGGAGAACGGCCGTGACGGCGGCCGGCCTGCACAGAGCAGTGCAACACCTACACCTGCTGTCCGCCCCTCGCATGCGACCACAGCGCTCTCACCTCCTAGCCCGGCCGAACACACCACACTACACGCTCATGGCACACTGCATCAAGACCTCGCCCCTAGTACCACGGTTCTTCTGGGTACTTCTCTTGTCAAGCTCACCGCCTCTAACGGACAAGCTTATGTCTTTCGTGCGTTAATTGATTCAGGAAGCATGCTAAATTTTATTAGCGAGAAAGCCTCCCAACTGTTGGGTACACAGCGCCGTCCGGCCACTATTAATGTCGCCGGCCTTTCTCAAACCTCTGCTCACACACGCGGATTTTTAACTCTGGGCGTGGAAACTCTTGCTGGCCACCCAGTTGCCGCCCCGCACTCGTTCCACATATTGCCACAAATTACTGTAGACCTCCCACGAGTGCAAAATATCTCAGGAGGTCATGAATAACGTTAAAAATATTACACTGGCTGATCCAACCTTCCACCTCCCTGGTGGCATTGACGTGCTTATTGGTGGAGCGCTATTTCCACATATTCTTACTCACGAGACCTACTCTCTTGGTCTCAAATTACTTCACGCCCTGGGCACCTGTTTTAGTTTCGTGCTGATGGGGACGGCTCCCTGCACACCACTGACGCAGTCTGTCTCTACTATGGCTGTCTCTCTTCTCTCGACTGCTGAGGTGGACCTCCACGCCTCTCTGCAGCGTTTCTGGACACAAGAGGAACTGCCTGCTCCCAGTAAAAGGTCTGCAGAGGAAACTCAATGCGATGAATATTTTTCTACCACGCACTCCAGGGACCGTGAGGGTCGATATATGGTCCGCCTCCCTTTCAAGGACACCAGTACTCATCTGGGAAGTTCCAAAGTTCATGCTGAAAGTAGACTCTATTCACTCGAGCGCAAGCTCCACGCTCCCACTAATGTGGAGTATTATAATTTATATTCTGATTTTATACATGAATATCTCTCTCCTAGGCCATATGCAGGGCTTGCCCTACTCCTGACTTAAGCACTCCCCACTACTTTCTGCCACACCACGGTGTTTTTAAAGCACAAAGTAGCACCACCAAACTACGCGTCGTTTTTGACGCCAGTGCCAAAACCAGTTCCGGACTCTCTCTCAACGACACTCTGTTGACCGGACCTAAACTGCAAAATAATATTTTTGACATTCTTCTGCGCTTCCGCCTTCAGAACTTAGTGTTCTCTTGTGACATCAGACAGATGTACCGCCAAATCAAGGTGCATCCTGACGATCAACATTTCCAACTGATCTTATGGCGTGATCACCCCACCGACTTGATGTCCACGTTCAAGCTCACGACAGTTACCTACGGCCTGAACTGTTCACCCTACTTGGCTATCAAAACGCTACATCAATTGGCAGAAGATGAAGGTCACCGCTACCCCCATGCTGCTGAGATTCTCAAACACCAGAGCTACGTCGACGACCTGATCTGCGGAGCTGAGACTGAAGAACTCGCCGCTGAACTTCAAGATCAACTCATCAAACTCCTTCGGCTCGGTGGCTTTGAGCTCCGGAAGTGGGTCTCGAACTCTCCGAGACTTCTGCAACATCTTCCTGAAGATCATCGGGAGATCCCAGTTTTTCTGCAACCCTCTCAGGAGCCTCATTTCTCTATTTTGGGCCTAAAATGGACCACTCTGACTGGCACGTTTAATTTTAATTTTTCTTATGAAAACCCCACTAAGCGTAAAGTGTTAAGTCTCATTTCTCAAGTCTATGACCCCTGTGGTTTTTTGGCGCCTTGTATAATGCTCGCAAAAAATATCATGCAAACTCGTATGGATTTCTGGCATAGATTGGGATGATCCGCTCCCTCCAGAAATATACCAAAAATGGCACGCCTTTTTATTTGAACTTAAGCACGTTGCTACTATTACAATTCCTCGTGCTATCCCCTACTCTGCTGCTACTCACTGGGATTTGCACGGTTTCTCTGACGCCTCAGAACTAGGCTATGCTGATGTAGTCTACATCCGCTCTACCTCCAATGACACGGTGCACGCAAGCCAAGTTATGGCTAAAACTCGCGTCGCTCCTCTCAAAAGAGTGACGCTGCCCCCGACTGGAGCTATGCGCAGCTCATCTCCTGGCCCAACTTGTGAAATATTGTTTTACTCAATTAGCTCCCACCCGCAAGTTTGGTTCTATTGTTTGCTGGTGCGACTCTACTGTGACCCTCGCGTGGATCAAAACACCTTCTTATCGCCTCAAAACCTATGTGGCTAATCGTGTGGCGCAAACTCAAGAGCTTGTGGCTGTGGAATGCTGGCGCTACATACCCAGTGCTTCCAATCCTGCTGACTGCGCCTCCCGTGGGATCCTTCCCTCTCAATTGGTGGATCATCCCCTTTGGTGTCATGGACCCGACTGGTTGCGTCTCCCCTCCTCGGCCTGGCCAGATCCTGATTCCAGCCTGGACTCGGTCTCTCTGGAGGAGCTGGGGGAGCTGAAGCATTCCACTCCTATCTTTGCCTTGGCCACAGCACCGCCTACGTGGGACCTCCTCATCCAGTACTCTTCCTGGAGGAAATTGTTGCACGTGATGGCCTACGTCTTGCGTTTTATCCACAACTGTCGTTCACCAAACCGCCACTTCGGACTTCTCTCCAAGACAGAACGGGACTCCGCCCAGCTGCGAATTTTCAAGACCGTGCAAGAGGAAGCTTTCACTGAAGATCTGGCTCTACTGCGGGACCGAAAGACGTGTTCTACCAGACTTCAACGCCTCGCCCCATTCCAGGGTCCGGATGGACTTCTCCGCGTCGGCGGCAGACTGCGCTACGCTGACCTCCCGCCGAACATGTCTCACCCGTGCATCCTGCCCAAGAAGCACCCTGTCGTGGACCTCCTCATTGACCATGTCCATGTCAAATATCTCCAGACTCTTCAGCAGCGCCTCAAGTGGAGCACTCCTTCCCGCAACCTCCAACCTGGAGGCCTCGTCCTGGTGCATCAGGATACTCCCGCTCTCTCTTGGCCCCTTGCACGGGTCACTGATGTCACTCCAGGACAAGATGGTACAGTTCGAGTGGTACATCTCAAGACCTCAAGTGGAACTCTCACTCGTCCAGCAGTGAAGGTGTTTCTCTTACCTCACCTCTACAATTAATTAACTGTCTCTCTACCACCGCCTATGTTGCTCTTTCTCTCATTGAATCCCAAGGTGATTCAAGGCGGCCGGTATGTTAAGTATTTATTGCATTAAATAACTTGTTTTTATTGCCTAATATGAAAAGGCTACTTTTATTGAATAATAATTATGTATATATTTTTTGTGCAACTTATACTCTATATTTGCCTTTATTTATTAAACTGTATATACTGCATTAATTCTATATCTCTTTCTGCGGCCTAGTGCCTACAATACCATTCCTTACTGGATTAAAATATTCACGTACAGTGACAGACCAATGAACCATTGTTTCACGAATCAGCTGTTTACTGTACACTCACCAACCAATCACAAACGGTTGACTTATCAATTGCCCACCTTGCAAGTGACGGCACGCTCGCTCGTTATACTCTCGGTCCCGCCTGGGGCACTTATGTACTCTCTAGCCACTGCTTACCATACTTACTCTCTCCACCATGTGTTACTCTCTTATTTAAATATTAGTTTATCTCTATTTGTTGTACATTTACATTAACATTAAAGTCAGTGCTCTGGATTGGCAATCTCTACCAGAACGTCTCTGCTCCCGGACACCCGCGTCTACCGTGCTCTACAGGACTGGCCACAGTGTTATGAACTATTCGTTTGCGGTCGTATTGTGCGTGAGTGAATCCGTGGAGGACATCTTCCGTCTTCACGCCTGCCGACAAGAACAGCAACCTATTTCCACACTTACTGATCACAACCTGGCCCTCAATAACAGCAGACTACGGTTAGTTACCTCTCATGAAAACAAAGGTAACTGTTTATTTTCTGCACTTTATTTGAATATGCACTGTTCATAAACTCATTATGTGTAACCTAGTGAAACTCTTGTTAAAATCAGTGTGTTCGGCGTCTTCACTGCCTAGTGTGAAGTGGTCCTTCTTAATCGAGCCTCTAAAATATTATCTAACGGTTCTCATAACCAAAATTCATTCTTTTCACTTTGACTATCTTAGTCTTATAATATTTTGGGTATCTTCAGGCAGATGTGGACTCTATATTATAGCAGTGAATTCTGTGACAAAGAATAAACCATTACCACCAAACTATGTTATGTGTAGAAACGATGTTAAGCCGTATAAATTATTTTTTGTTACTTGCGTAATGTTATCATGAACACAACATAAAAATAATAACATAATATAAACAAGTTAAATTATTATAATTTTTTATTTCGAATAGCAGTTATTCAGATATTACTTACAAATAAAGTAAAAGGAATGAATCATCTCATCTTGGCCTTCGTTGAGCTTGGCTCCATTTCTCGCTCAAGCAAATTGAGTTCTCTTTTCTCTATCGAGTTACTTTCGGGGTATGAAAGAGAACACTTTATACCCTAGAGAGTTTTGTCAAAGAGCGCTGTTACCATTTAAGTTTCAATTTATTACTTTTGCTTGAGGCTTAGAAAGCAATTATATTCTTAGAAAAGAGAAAGTTTGCTCCAAGGAATAATTGGCTCAGAGTCAAGACTAGTTTTATTTTATTTATTTTATTTATTTTATTTTATTTTATTTATTGTATCAACGGTTACACCATTTCCATTCAATAACAAATTATAGACTCAAGAATACTTGACTACTACTTATTAATTATATTATATCAATGAGAATTTACCAAGATAGTCTAAATAAGTGACAGATACATTGATAAGAATATCAAAAAACGACTAAAAATCCATAACAATAACGAGTAAATTAAATAGTAACAAAAAGCAACTAACAATTGGACATAAATTACGATCAGTTTTAGGAGAACTTTCCCACATTTGAATTTCTGTATGTGGAACTTTAAAGGCGCCACCAAGCACTTTATTCTGCTCCGAACTAATCCAATTAGTAAAGAAGTTCCACACAGGACCAAACAATTTCACTTAATTTTGTGACCCTATAAAGGCGCCACCTATCACTTCTCACCATATACACTGCTCAACCAATTTACTTATGTTGTTACACTAACAGAAAAAAGCATCAAATTTAACAATGTATAAATAAATAAGTTAGAAACAATAACAATAACAATAATAATAATAATAACAATAATAATGATATTTTAACAATAATAAATAGATAAAAATTCAATAATTTGATGTGTGTGATAAATTTAACAGTGATAAAAATAAATAAGTTAACAACAATATAAATAATTTAAACAATAACATAACATATGACAATATTTAATAATAACTATATAAGCAACAACAATGACCAATTAATCTACAAATCACAAACTTAGATGTGAACTGGACGCAATAAATAATGTTAATAAGTGCATGATATGGTAAACATATGATCAAGACTAATTGGTACACAATAACAAGTAAGAATAAATATTAGTAAGTAGTTTATAACTTAAAAAAGTCTTCTTAATGCTGATTCAGAATCAAAGAAGAAATCATATCCCAGCCCCGAAGGACAGTGCATTTCCTCTTCTTTGGAGTCTAGGCAGACAACTATGGTAGGCGTAGGATGTGGAGTACTGGTGACGAAAAAAACAAGTCTCGAGATCTGGTTGATCCAGGGATGCGGAAACTAATCCTTGAAAGAAGATCATCACAGTCAACCTGCCCGGTGAGAAGTTTACGCAGGAAGACAGCATCAGCAAGTTGTCTTCGCACAGAAAGGGACAACAGCCCAAGAGACTCCGCTATTTGTGTTCAACAGGTGCTGCCATATAATCATAGCCCAGCCTAACTCCTATTATCCGCAAAAAGCGTCTCTGGATCTTCTCTAATCGATCTGTATCATCAACTTGATAAGGGGCCCAAACAACACAGCAATATTCCAGGATGGAGCGGATAAGTGCAGTGTACAAGGACATCAAGGCTCTGGTGCTAAGGCCATTTTCTAGAAGTGCGGATTATGAAGCCTAGTGTTCTAGAGGCTCTGTTGCAAATATGGTCAATGTGTTTGTCCGGCCGTAAATCAGCCGAGAAAATTACACCAAGGTCCTTTACCTGAGTTTTTCTTGGTAAACACAGTACCACACAGCTTATACTCGATCATAACAGGGGTCAGTCTGAACGATGAAATGTAACAACTGCACACTTGCTTACATTCAACCTCATGCAATTCAGGGAGCACCACTTTTCAATCCTGTCGAGACCATCCTGAAGTTGTTGACAGTCATTTGGACCCGTAATTGCAGAGAAAACCTTGATGTCATCAGCAAATAATAAACACTTAAGACCAATTGCACTAAACAATGTCGTTAATAAAGATGTTAAACATAAAGGGTCCGAGATGGGATCCCTGGGGTACACCTGATTTGGCCAGAAAGGGTTCAGATAATGCACCCGCAAACTTAACCACAAGTTTCCTGTTAATAAGGTAGGAGTTAAACCATTTCAACAAGGAGCCATCTATGCCATAGGTTCTGAGTTTATAAAATCAAGTGATCATGGTTGACACTATCAAAGGCTTTAGCAAAATCAATGTATGCACTGTCAACCTGTAGTCCGTCACTAAATGCTGAGATGATGTAATCTTCGTATAGAATAAGGTTAGTTGAAGTGGACCTTCCAGGCAAAAAGCCATGTTGCTCCTTCGAAATTATACTCTTGAATGTAAAAGACAACTGGTCCAACACTAAGCTTTCGAATACCTTCCCAATAGCTGATTGGATTGCAATAGGGACGGTAATTGCTTATGTTTTTAAGATCAGAGGACTTGTGGATAGGGACAATGAAGCTAGATTTCAACCTCTCCGGGAATATTCCCAGTTCAAGCAAACGGTTGAACAAGACTGTCAGCTGAGGAGCAAGCAAATCATGACAATATCTTAGAACACTAGATGGAATTTCATCAGGTCCAGGTCCTTTGTAAGGATCAAGAGACGCTAGCTTGGCGTTCACATCTTCTTGTCTGAGAACACAGGTAGAAATATGAAAAGGTGACTCAATGTTTAATGGCGAAGGTGGCAAATCAGAGGAAGAAAAGACAGAAGAAAAAAAGGCAGCAAACAGATTGCATACTGATTTAGGAGAAGATTCTTTTCTGCCTTCGTAAAAATATTCATCTACACTCTGAATATTTGTCTTCATGTTATTCACAAAAGCCCAGAAAGACTTAACGTTGGTGGGAATTGCAGAATTGATGTGGCCTATATAGTCAGAATAACACTTTCTACTGAGGGCTTTGCATTGATTTCTAACCTTGCAAAATTCATTATAATCATTGAGTCCAAGGCTACTTTTATAGATCTTATGAAGTATCTTCTTTTTAACCACAAGATGTCTCAGGTCAGCTGAAAACCAACAAGGAAACCTCCGTCTACCAATAGTCTTTAATGGGGTGGATTCAAGTACGACCCTGTGTATGCCATCAACATATTGGTCAAAAGTACTCATTAGGATTGTCAATATCAAAATAGGTGGTTCCAATACTTATGCTAAGCCTCCTGAAGATATCAGTCAAGTTGCATCTACGGAAATCAGGGATGGTTATCTCACCGGCATGATTACAATCAGCTCTAAAATTGATAGTAGTACTAAGTGCCGGGTGGGCATTCTCAACTGGTAAAAGGGGATCAGGAGCTGGCACCATATGGAGGAAACGAGAACTAAAAACAAGATCAAGAAGTACTCCTCGGGCATTAGAGATTCTGTTGACCTGAGCCAAGTGGTGAGTAGAAGCAATATCGATAATAAATTGTGAAGCCCTAGTAGCCCCCACAAGCTTAGGATCCAGCCAGTTAGTTTCAGGGGAATTGAAATCTCCCACCAGAACAATGTCCTCATGGTCAAGCTCGGAAGCAATCACCTCATCTACCATGTCGGCATACTGAGCATAGGAATTGGCAGGCTGTTGCGGAGGTATATATACACCGCTGATTAGCAATCGAGAAGAGAGAGACGATTTGATGGAAATAAACAAAGTTTCAATACCCTGAGCTGAAGGGTGTATTTCGGTAGCTCTGATAGAGGACTCGACTGCAACAAGGACACCCCCTCCTGACGACTTGTCACTGGTGTTGGCCGAACGATCCTTACGGAAGATAGAATAGTTTGACAGACCCAATTCCTCATTTCCAATATCTTCATGAAGGTTGGTCTCAGTCAGTACTAATACATCATATACACAAGTTGCAATCGCTTCCCGTAGGACATGTAATTTAGAGCGCAATCCATTTACATTTTGGTAATAGATAGAGAGGTCATTGCGCTTAGTGTAATTTAGTTTTTTGGAGCCTCATTAACAATTTTGGGTACACCATTGCGGTACTTTATTGTGAGGTTGGGTTCACCAGCATCCACTCTGCTTTTGAGCTCCTCTCGTAGATTATTCAGGAACTGCCTTTCGGCAAGAGTTCTGTCACGGGAAATGCTGATATCGGACAACATCTGGTCTAGATCATCCTTGTTGAAATTCTTCATAAGTTCCGTGACATTGCCAACATTCTCGAAAATTATTTTGAGTGGTCTAGGTTTCATAGAAGATGCACCTCCCAGGCGAGTAGTTCTGAAATGATGAGGGCCATTCGAATGGCAAAAACTTCTTAATCAGAATAGTGGCCAAATCATTGTCATATTTGATTCTCAAGTCAGATTTCTTACTATCGCTTTCCGAAGCCCCGTACACAAGCACATTGTGAGCCCGACGGGTACGATCAGCTGTTTCCTCCAAGATAGCTTCAACAGTCACAGATTGCGACTTGATGGAACGCAAGGAATTTACCTCCTTTTCCATAGATTCCACCCGTTTCTCCACATCAGAGATACGTGGTTCAAGTGAAGAAATGGTAGCATTAATTGCAGAGATATCACTCTTTATGGATGTGATATCCGCAGGAACACCAGAAAGATTATCCAATCTTTTCAAGATCTCACCCATCTGAGAGATAAGCAGGGAAGTGGGGTGTTGGTCAGCAACAATGCAATCCGCACGACCACTAGTTTTAATCCTTAACAAATTATATAAATGGTCGTAGCTAGCCGTTGTCTTATTTTTGGAAAAAATGTTTTTTATTGTATGTTATATATTTATAATCACATATAAACACATGTAAACATTTAATTTAGGAAATTGTTACGACACTTCAGAAATAATTAAAAACAACTACATTTTATTTTTATTTGATTAAAAATACTGCTTAGAATACCTTTGTTGTTGAATATGAGCTAAATTAAAGGTTATAGCCTCTACACTACACAATGCTCACGTGACCCAGACCGTGATAGTATCAAGTCTTGTTGTTATGAATGACTCCCTGTCGACCGCCTTACTCTGTCATTACTTGTAAATTATTACCGTAGTAACACTTTATATAAGGATTACAGTTCTTTTCTTTCTGTATTTGTTGAGAACACTTTATTTATCTATGTTTAATGTTTAGTTTACTTTGCATAACGATTCGGTAATATGAGTTATAATTCTGCTAAATAAAGTCTGAAATAATACTAAGAGATTAAAAAAAGATATTATTATTCTGAAATCGACTGCCATTACCTCAAAATAATAGTTATAACTAGAGTTATAATATTATAACAACAAAAATCAGAATAGAAAAAGGATGAAACGGAAATTGTGTACTAACCTAATAATTACCGAAATTCCTAGTAATACGGAGGAAATTTCTATGAAACGTCGTGTTTATATTGCTCATTAGGCTATTGGCATATGATAAAGTTATTTCCCATCAGTGACTGTGTTAATAAAACTGCTATAGCTTGTATTTTCACTTTTGTATATAAATGAAAATTTGAAGTGTTAGGAACTGTTGATAATTATTAAGTAAAGTTGTTAGTGTATAAGATTTGGTACGGTTTTTGCCACACAAAGTTTAATTGGGTAACTGTTTTCTAGTTTATTTATTTGCTATATAATTTAGTTAGCAATAATTGCTTATTCTTATTTTATTAGTACCTTAGCATTTTGTATTAAATTAAGCAATTGGAGACGACTTATTCTACACAGTTAATGATGTACTGAGTAAACGTTTGTATATAGGTATTTTCATTTAATATTTTTATTGATTTATTGGCTTTTGCAACATTTGTAACTGATTTTGAGGTAATTTTAAAAGAGTAAATAAACTTAGAAACTGTATAAAATATGACTATTAGGATTTTTATTTACGATAGGGAATTGCAAAACACTATCAGATTTTGTTTATTACAAAGTATAAATGGTCACCAGATATTATTAGTGAGAATGTAATACTCCGTCGAATCAGTGTTTAAATGAAACAATTCGATTTGAAAATGAACATATGAAATCACGTATAACCTTAGTTATTTTTCAGATAGAAAATGAAATTCCTGACTAATTTAAAAGTTATTATTTATTTAATTACCACAAATTTTTATCTAACAGTTTGTTGCTTATATTGACCGTTTATTTTTACTAAAACAGTGAACTATCAAAGTGGGAATATTGTATTCTCTTTTTATTCTGAGACCAAAGAGTACTTCAAATCAAGTTTTTAAAAAGGCTTTTCAGAAACATTAAGTCAGACATTAGCTCGTTTCGATTTCGAAATGCCCTACACTAAAAAGATACACAGGCAATCATACAGAAAAGAAATATTTATATCCTCCAGCAGATAGAGGCAAATTGTACCAATCGAGCAAGTTATAGAGCTCAGTCAAATTACATGCACGAATACGATATAACCCATTCTTTTTTATGTATAAATGTACGGTTAGTTATGCTATTATATTACTACTTCATGAGTTCAAATGTCATTTTATTGTACTCTGTTTTAATACATTTTTTTATTCCACGATTATGTTGTTGCCCCACCATAGTTGCACTAAATTATATGTAGAAAGATTGCTAACTCAGAGAAAAACACCATCTAGCTCCATACATAATCATCAAAAGCGATACTGCTTACATAAAAGTAAATCTCGTTGTACAGTTTTAAACCTACATATCAGTTCATTCTCGACATACAAAGCGGGCAGACATACATAAATAAAATTTGTCCAGCCGCTTCAGTTAAATAAATATGTGTAAAATAACTATCAGCCGATAATACTGGTAAAATTAAGTAAATCGAAATAATTATCATACACTTTATAATTTCCAAAAGTTAGCGGTTTTAATTTCTGTTTTGTGAATTGTTTTGTTTTATATCATATCATGTGGCTAAAATGGAAAGATTTTATTCCCTCACCAATATAAAATAAACACATTATGAATTAAGATTTTATCTGTTACAGATAATTGAGGTAAAATTTTTTACTAATTTATTCAGATATTTTAACATTCTGAGGAAAATGCATGAAATTAACAAGTAAATTAACTCCTGTGTCTTGCCCACAGATTAAGGGATAACTGCAGATAATTGATTACCTAACGAAAGTAATGGTTTGAACGTTATAGGCCTAACTTCCCAGTAAGTTTTAGTGTGATAGTTGAGCTTCTAAGATGGCTTAGCAAGTTTAGGCCTGAAGATGTTTGTTTTCTTCTAATACGTGCTAATTTACTATCGCACCTTCGAAATTATAAAGAACAAGGATGGTAGCTTTACTACTAAAACCGTAATAACGATAAGTATGGTATTACTAATGCTGGCTGACATAAATTTTGGAACAAATATTTACATTTAGCTCTTTTTAGACAATTAGGCGAATTAATAAACCATAAATTATTTAGCAGAAAAACAATTTTTTGAAATTTTAGAAAAATGTAAATTTAATGTTATGCATGTTAAGCAGATATCTCTCTTGGAACCAAGAGAACCCAATATGGGAATTTATATAGGGTGAATATTTATAAAATCTCTAAAGTCTAAATAAACACTACATAACATTTAGATGTGGGAATTTCTTAGGGTCTAGGCGTTGCAATTGGTTTAGATCTGGGTTACTTACCTAGAGTTCGGAAGCGTTTAAATGTTGAAATAGTTAAGTTTCATGGAAATTCCAAAATTCGCGGATTTAGTAATGTTTTATTGTGCAGAAAGGAAAAAAATAGTAATCTTCCAAATCCAAGGGGAATACGGAGGTCAAGTCACTCAGGAGATATTAGAGACCTGGCTTTCAGACCCCGGGAGGATCTAGACGTAAAATTCTTTCAGAAACCCGGAGGCCTAACTTCCAGAAGAAAAAAATATTTCAATGGCCCGGCCGACATTTATATCAAAGAGACCAACATCTATCAATCATGTCATTTCTAAAATCTGGAATATTCATAATATAGTGCAGTTACAACAGTTCGTTAACAATTACAAGAATCTCATAGTCAATGAAAACTTTAGTTTATAATTTTGTAATGAAATTAAAGTTTCAAAATATATAATCTTCTATATACGAGTAAATCGTTTTCGCCACTATTGTGATGGGTTTTTACAGTTGCTAATGAATAGAAACTAAATTTAAAGATTCATTTATGAATAGGCTACATTTATAAGAATATGCTTGCGGTACATACTTTTTAAAGAGGGTTGTGGCTAGTTAATGTAGAATTATAATTCCTATTATATTAATATTATGTAACAAGAAAAATCCACATGAACTCCACAAAGAGACCAAAAGAGAACATATTACTTTTAGTTGGCTGCTTTCATTTAACTAATTCCGTCACTAATAAAAAAGTACTAAAACAATTACTACTATAACAACTATTCAGAATTAATTAATAGTATTAAAAAGGGAAGTATTACTCTATAAATAAAACATTGTTCACAGTATCAATGTTTGTAAAAGCAATTTATTGGAAATCACGGAGTAAGTTCAATTATTATTTATACGCGTCAGTGAACACCTACATTATAATATTAATATGATATGCGAGTTTACATTCGAACATGTGATAATATTGTATGTGTAATAATTTAATAATACAATAAAATAATGTTTATTTGTTTGTATTGTAATTTAATTTGTGTATAGATTGTGTATAGGCTAGTGAGTACTATTGCTTAATAGGATTAAGTTTTTTAAAACACTCCTGTGACAAATTAGTCAACTAATAGTTTCTAGTATTGACGATGTCTATTGCTTGTTATGTGACTTGCCGAAGGATAAAATAAATGTCTTTATTGTCTTTATTTATAAAGAACTTGTTCAGTACTTATGCCGAGGTTTATCCTTACGGAGTATACATATACATCAACTTATCATGTAAGCTCCAAATGGAAAAGTCCAAAATAAACGGTTTATTTACCAATATTTTAAGTAATTTTGAATGCAATTGTACTCAAATAAGGGTTAACGTAAGAAAAGGAAGGCTGTTCAATTTTCCTAATAAAAATACTTTTGCCACTAAAAGGCCACAAAGCTTATATTTTCCTGTGTAAACACACACACACACACACACACACACACACACCACACACACACACACACACACACGAATAAATTATCGTTATAACATATTAATAATATTTTATTGCTGCTGCTGCCTAAGGAGGGAGCCTTGTAATAAATTAATTAGAATACATCTAGGGTCTAGGGTTGACTTGAATGGACCATATTGACAATGTTTGCGCCAAATTATCCTCAAGCATTTACGTCTTGAGGTCTTAAGCCAAGTATCGCCTAAGTCAGGTTCTGATAACGGCTTCATTTACCCCCACCTTATCTAAGGAGTGGTTTTGTGGGGAGGGGCTGTTCAAATAGCCATTTCAAGAGAGTGCTCAAATTGCAGAAGCAATTGAATCATTTGAATTTCAGAGTCTTGCAGAGAAACTATAAAAAGGTTGCAGCTATTGACTCTGTCATGTCTCTATATTTTCGAAACACCTTTTTATATATATAGATATATAATTGTACCATGACAAACGGCCGAGACATTCATTCTTGAGACTAGAGGCAGCGGAACTACCGAACTGGTAGGTATAGAACTTTGGTTTTCAAACATTTCCCTTCAAAGGCAGGTGTTCGCTTCATCAACAAGCTGCCCAATGGGATAAAGAATACCACAACACCCAATTTGTAAAAAACTCGTTTGAAACGCTTTTTAGTGTCATAAGCATTTTATAATCAAGAATCTTTATTTCCAAAGTACATTACAATAATTTGTTCACACAAAAATTCTGAATAGCTATTGTAGTACGGTTTATTCGGTCATAATCAGTTTGAACGCACATAAAGGCATATAAATATTTTGGAAATAAAAGAGTTCTTCTTTCAACCAAGATAAACCCAAGTAATAACAGTAAATCTTATAACGTACTAAATTGATTTTCTTCATCAACTTTATAGATTAAATGACATAATCTTAAATTAGTTTTCATAATATATTGCTTTTAAAGAGAAAGGCACAGATATATATATATATATATATATATATATATATATATATATATATATATATATATATATATACTCGTATTGCTCTTTTAAAAACCTCAGCTCCTTGATTATGAAGACCGATCGGAATTACTACTTCTATATTTGGGGCCTACCACGTTATCTTATATTCTATTTTTTCTTCATTTCCTCAGGATTTGACCGCGTGATCTCTCAGTTTGAGACTGGTGACTGTACACATTTGTCTACGCAAAGTGATCACCGGAAATACACGACTATCTGTGATTACATGATCACTTTGCTCTCTTTTCCTGACTCAGTAAGCAGTTCGGCCATTTAAACTGATCTTGAGCTGGAGAAATATGAATAGGAACAGGCCATTTTGAATTTTAGGGGTTCGTACTAATTCAATGAATCCTAAACGTTTAAGGGCATATCAATATCGTTATTATGATATATTAGAGTGCTTTATAATAAATTACAGCCTTATGGTTCCTTGAAACCACTCCAGCTTGGTTCATTTATGTTTATAAGATAAACATTGTTACAATCACTATTAGCTTTAGACTAGCTCGTGTGGCAACCTCCACCTCAGTATTCTAACACATTTGTGTGCTTACATTTTAGAAGAATAAAAGAAATTAATAGGTAAAATTTAGGCCTAATACAAACTACTTGTTTATTTGTTATGACTTGAAATGTGTAATGGTAATTTTTAACGTATATTCTTTATTTTATAATTAATTTGTATTTAAATGAAAAAAAATATTTTATGTTCATAATTTTTTAACAATATACGAATAGAATGTGTCATTACAAATAATTTCACACATTATCCTAAATCGCGATATGTTTTTATTTCTTTTTTTGTATTTAGAAAAAGGCTTTCAGCTTACCATTAACTTTTGAAACAGTATAAGCCCTTAAACCGGTTATGACAGAAAATATTTCGATTTAGTTCTGCACATGGAATAAGCAGTTAATAATGGCTATTAAATCAAAAGTCTTTCCTCTTTACCAATCGTAGCGTATATTACACGAAAGTCAACGAAAAAACTGGCACAGTATATTGAATACTATAAGCCGATTTAAAAAGCATTTTCAAGCATTCGTTCACGTACCAATTTTTTAGTGTTTTGATCACGGCTCTATGCTTAATTCCAAAGTTGTTGTAGTCTAATTATTACTAAGTACGAGAATGAAAGGAATAGTATACAAGGTGAAATAAAATGAAATGAAAAATGTCCTTACTAGGGACAAAGTTAGGACTATAAATTTCTTCTACCACTTAAGCTAATACAAAATGTTAATAACATATATTTATTTATAACTAAACATGAATCTAAAAAAATATTATTAAATGAACCTGAACTAAAAAACAGGCATCAATAATTAATATAACTATATGCATATTTGCATTGCTATAACAAGACACACTCGCATTCCTTCAACTTGCATTCCACTGTTCCAAGTACCACAATCGAAAGCCGCCAATTGCTACATTCCCCGAGCCGCCACCATCAAGGCTCTGACCTCCGCCCCGAAGCGAGCGCGCTTATCGATGCCTATGATGCAGGTAAAGTATTCCACAATCGACAGATAGAAAATCTAAACGACTTATTAAAGGTAGTTGATCGATGAATTAGAATGGATAACAAGGACGTTCACCTCCTTGAACTTAATGGATTGATATATATATATATATATATATATCAGTTATATTTCACTTTTTGAAGTTTCATTGATATATGATTCTAAATTATACTTATTTCCATCCTTATAGTACATTTTTGGGACTCTATTTTCGTTATCTATTGGGAAGGGCTATATAGTATCATATAATACATTTTTTAACAACATGTCCATAGTTCATGATACAACTCATGGTTGCGCACAAGACATGGCTTATGGAGTCTTATTTTCTATAAAAAATTATATTGTTACGAATATATCCAGATAATATTTTAAGAGCATATATGTATAATATATTATGTGTATTTTTAAAATCATATAAAAAGAAGAGAAATATAATTTTTCATTCATAATTTTTTCTGGTTAAAATGCGTAAACTCGTTAAAAATTTAGAAAAAAACTTTTTATTGTATTTTTAAATGCAACTGGTTTAACAGAAGAGATAACAGGCACAGGGATCTACTGAACTGAGAGACAGAACAGTAGCTCGTGAATGTTAGCCTTCAGAAGCACGAGTTCAACAGTTTGTCAAAGCAAGTACAACTTTCCCTTGCCCTCAAAGGGTTTAAAACTCGTTTCAAATGCAGTTGTTGAACGCGTTTTATAGCGTAAACGAGTTTGATGCATATGGCTGAAAACCCGCACAATTAAATTGAACTTAATCCCGAATTGAGATGCAGAAATAATTGGACTGAATATTAAAATGTACATCTCAATGTGAGTTTCATGTAGTATATATGTCCTGGATGATAGAAACTGAAGTTTGCTACATACATTTCCTTTTTTCTCCACAATAAATTCTTAAACATTGGTAATTTCTATAAACAGGTCAGTGTACTGTGTATGATGAGTGAAAGTAGAGGAAAAGACTGTAGTCTCAGGAATGGCTTTCAAACGTTTGTCTGAGTAAACACTAACTTATGATGTAGCCACCAACACATAAGCGTACTTGTCAATTTGTCTGATTTCAATAAATAAGATTAACATAACAAATGAAAAAAATATAAAGCGCATAAAAAGGTAGTATAACCACTTTATCCAGGGTATAATGTGAGATAAAAAGAATTTTATAATAAAACACGAGTAAATATAAGCTTTGACTGAAGAATTATACGCCATCAACGACCTTATACTGTACTCATACTCGTATTAAGTAAGTTTAGGTAAAAAAATATTTACCGTATACATAACAATTGCTTACAGTATATTTGGAATGGTGTACGTTCCACATCATTTGTTAAATCAAATAGTCTATGAAACCGTTTTCTTTGTTTTACTAATATTAAGTATACTTATCTATTATTGGAAGCGTATAAAAACCAGGAAAGATAATGCACTCATAACAAATAATGATTTCATGTTTTCATAATACGTATCCTTCAACCTAGAACTGCAGTTGCTCGAGTGTAGTGTAGCTACATAGGTTAACGGAAATATCGTATCTATTATTTACAGACTATTGCAATAACCATTTCAAATAAAGTATTCAAATGAAGCAAACCTCTATTGTATGAAGACTGCCACCGAACGGAATCATTATTACTCTAAGATAAGACCTAAGAGATGTGTGCGCAGGAAAAACATTATGGTCAAAAATAAAGATTTATACTTGCAGGAACATGGGGATGGAGCATTCAATTTAAAGAGACTGCTAATAATAACAAGATTATTGCCATTCCGTGATTATTTCGTTACTCATTATTTCGAACACTAGACTAGACAATTAAAACTTTAAAGATAATAGAACCTGGTATAACCAATGTGGTGTAACACATGTACGTATTAGAACCATAAACAATAATTAAAACACATAACCTGTGTTTTAGTTTAGTTTTCTTGAACAGGTGGGCTCATGTAATGAGAGGTCTTGGTTGTATGGAGATTTGTACACCGCGCTTGTCGCTGTCAATGGCTGAACGTTAGTGAATCCCATCATTTGAGGGACTCAAAAATGTCTGCATGTTTGCCTGTCTACATGATATCTCTGTCAAAGAACTGACCTATAGGCATACAATTTTACATGCAGCCTCATGCTTATATAAACAAAGACTAGTTTAATGATGAGTGGGTGATCGTTAGCGAATACATATGTCGTTTGGGTAACCATGATAACATCTAGAAAGTTGAAGAATAAATGAATATTTAAATAAACTGAGTATATTTATATGAAAATTTTACATGGGACATAGTAACACATTTGTATATAGAATATATATGTGTATATAATCTCAGCACAGCCTCGTATGCAACATGTGGCGTGTGTGAAATATTTATTATTAAGTTTGGGAATGCTAAAGGAATCTCGTTATTCAGATGAATGTGTCGATGAACATTCCTGTTAGAATAAACAACCTTCCGTGTCTGTTGGTGATGTACCTTCAATATTTGGTTTAATAATAGAATAACTGTTAGCAGTATAATGGTCTGCACAATTCTAATTAATTCTTAGAGCATAAAATATAACGGGTAGTAGAGATGATTAACTGTGACTTTTGTTTCAAAAGTACCCAAAAATAACAAGTTTACATGTTCTTAAGGCCAAAGAAGAAGACCTAACTACTGGCGGCGAGAGAAAAGAAGAGACCTGGCCCGTGCCGGCGCACAGCTGTGTACTAGTGTTGCCGCGCGGTAATTTCAGGCGCTTCGCCCACAGCCAACCCTGCGAATTGTTTATCCTAGCAATGGAGTTATTTGTTTTCAGTAATGTGGCATTCCTGCAGAGTGTGACTCATCTTAGACGCGCCCATTATTTCAGTCTTGTTAATTTCAACATTACTAACAGTAAGTTTTTTATGTTATCGTCCGAACATGCTTACCATTAGAGGATTAAACTGTGTTCTCTCGGTTTCATATTCAACAATTTACAACTTTAGCAAAATATAATTATTTTCTTTTGACGTGGTATTTGTAAAGCTGTTGAAGCAAATTTTTTTTATTCAATTACAAATGTTTCCTATTTTTTGCGTAAGAGGTTTTTTGTTTACTGTATATTCAATATTGTGTTAGTCAGTAAGGTATCAATGTTAAATTTTATATACATAAAAGCACTACATTTACATTATACATATATAAACATTAGTAATTGTTATCCTTAACAATAAAAAAACCTTCAATTTCAGCAATTCATTCCTTTAATTATTGTTTCTTTACAACCACTGTAGAGCCTAATTATTAGAATTTATTACAAACATAAATTTTGCTCAATTTTAATTGATCAAAACAGTACCGTCATTTAAATTATCTTATAAAACAATAACAATTAGACCGCAAATCAATCAAAACAGTGAAACAATAATGGAATTACGAAACAAGGCGCGGCAACATACTAGTAGTAGCGCCTGCAATTTTCAGATAGGCCAGAATCCAGGTGTCTTCTTCTCTCTCGCCACAGTAGTTAATGCATTCGTTTAGCAAATATTTATTTTTTGTGAGGGAATATTTAAATGTCTACAAATATAATACGATCTTCAGATTCAATTAAGATGCATTGTGTATTAAAATGATAAAAACGCTGTTCTAATAAACTATATTTATGGAATTTTGTATAAAATTACTTTAAACCTTCCTTAATTTAATGTTCCACCAAGCAAACCACTGCAAATGATGTATACAATATGATAAGTATAAATTATTTGTACGGATGGGAAACGTTTTTTTCTATTTTCTGATTTATTTCAACAGAAAACTTACAACAGAACAAGAAAGAAATTATATTTCCGTTGGAAAAAACTTGTTTGCCTTACACAGATAATCCATTGTGAAATTAATAATTCATTCAGGATGTGAAGTAAAATCAACAGGTTATGTTAGTTTTCTTTCAGCTTTCTTCTTCCGTTTTACCATTCTGTAAATTTCAATATATTAGCATCTTTGTTTTACATCTGAAACTGCTCATTTAGGTGTAAAAGTGTAAACATAATATATATATATTAATGGACATAATTGTTTGATACATAGAAACACATCTCATAACAATGTTATCAGGTTTTTTAATTTGAATAAAAGCACTAAAATATATTTTAAAAACCGAAAGAATTTTCCAAAATCTACGAGTTTAATCATAGTGTCATCCGTTTTATAGTAAACGCCATATTACAATGTTTTATTTGGAATTTTTTATTTCAAATTTACTCTAAGTCGTGTACGTTCGACCAGATTAAGCCAATTATGCAAATAAATGGTTACATATAAAGTTCGATTTAGTGCTCAAAACGACATGTTCTCTGCTCCTAATGCATTAAAAGTATAATACTGATAAAACCATGTGCATATTCTGTTTACCAATTAACAGATATTTTTACTACTTTTCAAAATAAAATTCAAATTTTTGCAATATTTTTCGTATGCGTGTTTCCAATACCTGTTGTGAGCCATTAATGCTAAGTTATTCTTTAGTACTTTTTTCAGTTTGAGGAAATTATATCGGTAACCTTATTACTTATTGAAGAATTATATGGCAGATAATTGGACCGCAACATAAAAATAATTTGTTTCTTTGCATAAATTTTACTCAGATAGACAGAAAGGGTTGTTCTTGTAATTCCCGTTTATAACAAAAAATACGATTCAAAATAATGTAGTCTAGCCTAAATGTTATAAGTTAACTCCTTATGATAAGGCTTTAATGAACTTTTATAAAAAGTCATTATCGTAAGTAGTATTAAGAACAACTTCGGCAGATTTATTTTACAAAGCAACTCTACGAGTAAGTGAAACTCATTTTGTCGTGTGCTGATTCCACTGCCATTTTGTGCCCTGGCAAATTGAATGCCATTTCTCTACCCAGTTATCCTCAAGTTATAAAAGTTAACGATTATAACCCTACTAAAGTATCGCAGCCACTACTGTACAGTGACTATTAAATAATTCATATCAATGTTCTAAAGTGCTGACCCGACTGGAGCAATATTCAAACATAAGCCTTTAAGCTGTGTAGGAAGTTAACATGGGGGTTTTTACTACCCTGATACGAGTAAAAGACCAAAAATACATAATACGACCAAAAATACTTTAATGTTATCATACGCAATTTCTAAATCTAAAAACGTTACTGATGAAAAGGATACGGAGAGTTTCATTCATACAAATATAAAATTATACGTTGAATTTAATTTCGTCCTAAGCGGAAGTGAAAGCTAGCCCATGAACATCAATTTATCCAAACACCTGAAGCCAGAATGAGATAATAAAACACAAATTGAATAATAATATTCAAAAAACAAAGCAAAAGTCTGCCTACATGAATCATATTATATTTAAATACCTTTAATTGCAAATCACGTACTTTGGCCAGATGATCTGCATAATATAAAGTAACAAATGTGCTTGACTGAATAATATAAATCTTTTTATTTCTTTAATGCAGAAAATAGCGTTTTCAATAGAGGCTAGTCGATGTATTATTTACGTCTTTCATGATTATTAAGCAGCAACAGATTATATTACATGATATTTATTACTTAAGTGGTGGAAACATTAAACTTTTATATATCTGCCTATCCGCTCGATAGCTCAAAAACAAAGACGCCTGTGGCCTAGAAATTGAGCATGAAACTTCGTCTCTATTAAAAGAACAAAGAGTTCCAATCTGATGCAAGTTACTCCATTTAATTCTGCTGTACTCTAGCGAAAATCTTTACATTGGTCTTATTGGTGATAATGATGACAACGTGAGATCATAGAATAAACAAACTTGTAACATAAATTAATAAAATCATTTTACCATATCACGTTTTTTGGCTGTTTTATTTAAATATTTTTTAGTGTTTCCAAACTTACTTGTGTGTCATTTGAGGCTGAGAACTTGCAAAGTCCACCATTTCTAGGCGTTAGACAATTTTTCATTTTTTTCAGTTTATGTATCTACCTGTCCATACAATATATCTTAAAACTTAGCATACAGCTTTATTTTTGTTTCAGGAATGCAGATTTCGTTGTTGGTGTATGTAACTCTATGGGAATAGGCTGAGGCTTAGCAAATATTTTACGTCGTTCTTGTCGGTAACCAAGATGGGAACGAGAAATTTATTCGCATATTAAATAATTTTGAAAGAAAAGGATACAGTCATATGACATTTGAACATGTGACAAGTAAGACGTGCATACTAATGAAATAAGATATATACTCGCATTATGTATGTAACACAATGTAACATGTAACACGTTGTATTGCTTATTTTTACTTTTCTATATACGAACATGACTAAGTTTGGTTTGGTTCACATTAGTTTACATTATTTACTTCGTCGAGAATATTATGTTATGAATAGATGTAAACTAAGTTATAAAAACCATAAATCACATTTTTTAGTTAAAAATACTAGGCCACGTATTATGCTCCTTATCGTTTGAGTTACCAATCGTGTACTTACATGGTAAAATTGGAATGTTTAGCAAAATACCATTCGTATTTACTTTGAACAGTCTAGTAAGTGATGAAGCAAATTGATTTGCGTATTTCATTACAGCCTTTATTACTCTTAAACTAGCCGACGTGTATTTTTGCAGTGACTGCATTGTGACTATAAATCTATACTTTATATATACATGCATGCACGCGCAAACACACACACACACAATATAGATCGTTATAGTGGCAATATAAGTTGGAATACATTTATAAAAATAAATACACCTAATTGAATTAGAAAAAACCTCAGAGATGAATCATGTTATAATACAAATTGTCCACCAATAAAAGACAACCTCTATTTCAAGTGCTGCAAATATGGAACTGGTGTTATTACTTCTACTACATGCCAAGTTTACGAGGAATAAACGTCATAACAAAGTAAGACTTTAGTTTGTGTTATTTCTACCCCCAAAAAAACACACATACCGCCGGCATTGTTGTAGCTGTTTTGTTGTAGAATGTATATGTTGCGTAATATTAGTAGGGATATTTGCTTCCCAGTTAACTCTTAAAAGAAGTAATTCTATCATCCAAAGTTAATCTAACGACCCACTTAAGAACTGATTATGTAACAATCTCACCATTGCTTCCAGCATCTTAAGCGATAGATTCGACTTATCAATATTATTAACAATTAATCATATATTAGTTTTAAAGTGGTAGTAGACTTTATGTAATATATAAGTAGTTAAGAAAGCTTGTATTTACGAAATATATTTGCTATGAGGACGCGCTATTGAATGAAACTATATTATAAGGCCTTAATAATATATTCTAAAAGGATTTAGTATAAAATCTATTTTGAAACCGACATAAATACGTAGTTTCAAGTTACATCCACCACATTTGAATTGTACATTCCATGAGGCTGAAGTAACTTGAAAGCAATTTCAGGAATTAAATGACTCAGACTTTGTCCCTATTACCCCAGCTGTAATGTAGTAATAGGTATTCACCACAAACGCATCTAAAGCTTTGAGGAAGTGTTACGGATACATTGGTATTAACATCATTGCTATTACACCAGCCATAATGGAGTACTAGGTATTTTATAAAAACGTATTGAAAGCTTCGCGGAGATATTGCGATTACGTTGGTGTTAGTGTCATTGCTATCACACCAACCATAATATAGTAATGGGTGTACATTATAAAACTTATACTGATTTTTTTTAAATTAAATAACCCTCCTTAAGCTATTCTTAAATATTCTTCTATTAATACTTTGAAATAACCTATAAAGAATCTGTTTTGGATGTATTCTTTGATATGTAATTGGATGAAAATAATTCAAAAATGTTCATGTATATCTAATATCAATACATTGTATGAAATTTTACACATAAACACCTAATAATACCCTGAAATATTTTATGCGCTAAAGAATTTACAGTTAAATATTCATAGAAACTTGCAAAACTCATTTAAAAATAACAGATGGTTGGAGTTGCCAGTGTACTTCCCGAATATTTACGTGGTAGTACAAATTTAAAAAACAACGAGCTTTTTTTGTACCACTACAAATCATAAAAAAAAGTAATTTCATTTAATATTTCAGCTTTGAAAGTATTCGGCGCTATGGGTTCATTGGTTATTTACCAGTAATTCGCTCCCTGGCATTGAAAATGTCTACGTCAACAAGGAAATCACGTGGATCCTACAATACTTTACGTTAAACATATCATCAATCACTACTGACAGTAACTGTTATAATATTTACCCGTGTGCACTGAATTTACACATTTCCTATTTGCAGGGAAATTTTGTTGAAAATGTTTGTACTGTTTAAGCATAATGCTTCAAATAATTAACATAATTTGTATATAAAATGTAATTACATAACAGAAATTAATTCAAAATTTAATTAATTAAAAAATTCAATATAAATTAAAAGCCAAAACACAAAATTTAAATACTTATTTTGTAAAATTGTAATTCATTCGCTTAAAAAAAGAACTATACTTAGAATGAAGCTGCATCCTCGCTTTGATTTCTGTAAAATAATAGGCAATTTTTTACTTAGTATTATTATTGTAACGTAAATGTTCTGAGGTGTTAAAAATATTATTTATGTATTTTTTATTGTTGAAATTAATGGCGTTTCTATAAATCTTGCATGTTTGCTCATAAAAATATTTAGGTATAATTTAAACTATTTTTTGCCTATGAAATTTATAATTAACAATATAAATTCAAATTAACAATAGTTATATAAAAACTTTACATTTTGGATTTTCTAATAGTATAATAGGATAATCCTGTACATCCGTACGAGATAATCAGGGTTCCTTCCAATTAATACGAGCAGATATTTGCAAAGTATTTGCAATTATAAACAAAACTACTCTTATAACCTATAACCCAAACATAAATTGTAGTTAAAAAAATGCGAGCATACATTTAATATACTGTATAACTAGTATTTTCAACATTCTTTCTGTATTCTCCAGCAGCCAAGATATCTGGTACATGTGAGGCAACGACGATGCTTTTGACAGATTGAGAATTAGACATTAAGAACCTAAAACATATTGAAGACTGAAACTCGAATTAAATTTAAAAGACTTTTAAGGTCCGTTGGCTTTCTGGTAACCAAAATAAATACAATTGAGAAGGAAAATATGAGAAATTAAGTTTCCTTTTTGTCTGTCAATTATGATATCAGGTACAATAAAATAGTAAATTAAATAATAACTTAAATAAATAAACAATAAAATAGTAATTAAAGTATTGTTAGTATTAATTAAATAAAAGAATTGATGCCACTCATGATATGACCACTGTTTAATGGTTGGCAAGATTTACAAAAGTGTAGTACCCCCACGCATTAAAATGACCCAAAGATTCACATTCTTTCAAAAAAACTAGATTGTGGTAATCCATGTTATTTAGACGTCACAACCTTTATTCAGATGAAATATAAAGACAGGCTTTTGATAATTTACCAGAATTATATTGGTAATTACCAAATATTGTACGAGATTTGCCCATAAACAGTGCTTTTTTCTATAGTTACCAACCCTTTACAATCACGACATGAACTAAACTAAAACAAACTTTAAAGTCCCAACGAAGTTTAAAGTTTGATACGGAGTACATAAAATAAATCACATTCTCAAATTCGATTATGGGTGATTTTTTTTTCCAATAAGGTACTAAAGGTTGTGCTAACATTTGTCTCAGTTATCGGATCTCCATTACTTGAAACAACCTCACCGATATTCAGAGGAACTAAAGTTTGTGACAATATCCGCGTCTAAACTTTTCTGAAAGTGTAAAAAATGGTGCATTTTTATATAGCTTAAAAGTATTGTATAGCAAATTATATATTTAGTACTATAAAAATAATGAACAATACAAGATTATGTTATTATAAATACATACTATTAATTCGAATAAAATCCGTAACAAGTTATATGAACTCAGACTTATGTTTGCAGTATTTTACTTAAAAAAAAAACAAAATTTGTTTATAATATATAAACAATTTTTAATATTCCATATTATATAGGCCTGAACTGCGGATTGACGTACCTTTTTACCTTTTTAACATACATTTATTAAACAGTTTAAAATGTCGTTATAAACTACTATAGTTGGGTCTTGAGCGAGTAGATAAAATTCAGCATACATTATTTGTTCAACAAATTAATCCATCGCAACAGCATCTATTCAACAGACCGATCAGCTAAGAACGACGATGTTTCAAGAACTGAAATCACACAGTTGTGTTTTCTTTTGCTGGTCGTGATGTGTTATGTTATATTCGTGTTTGGTAGGCCTATCAAATTATGTGGTTCTCGTACTATTTATTTATTCGTTGTTTTTACTCTGTTCGTAAATTTTAAACTATGACTACTCCAGGCGGATAATCCACGATTTTAATATTTATTGACCCCGCAACAAGAAGATAACTTATTAAAAGTCGAAAGTATATTAGTGTTAGAGGAAATATTCAAAAAATAAATTTTACGCCTTAATATATTTGTGAGGCATTTTATTTTCAAAGAAAACAAACTGTATTAAGGTTCCGTTATGTTGTATATGATAATCCTTTCTTTAGAAATTAGTTAGGCTCATAATCAGTAACTAAAGATGCTATTAATTGAATTTAAAAGTATAAAAATTCATTACAAGTTTTTTCTTTAATGATAAGTAAAGTATATTAGCAATAGTTATTGAGCAAAGTAAAGCATAAGTACTTATTCACAGTTATGTTTAACAATTAAACTTTATAGCAGTCACTGTGTAATGCATAAGTTTAATGCTTCGTAGATAATTTCTCGAAATATTTTACTTGTATTCAAAATTCAATTTTGCAATTTTTTAAATGCTTATAATTACTAGAATTTATAAAGTTTTAATGCTACTTAAACCCTTTACGTTATACAACGTTCATACTTTTTACGTATTTATAATTCCTCATAACGTTGAACAAATCATTGAATGGATAAAAATAAAATATGTAATTAGTAATACTTATTTAATTCTAAGAAGCAGTGGGCATTTTCAGAAATAAAATAGTGGGCATACTTGGTAATTTATATACAATCACGTACTTTTACATCGAAAAGCATTACAAGGGCATACATTGTGAGCATATGCTCTTCCATAGTTTATAGTCAACCAGTAAAATAATTGGGAAATAAACTAAAAGCACTGAGTCAATTTGAGTTTGGATATATAATAACGTGAGAAACACTAGAACTCAAGATTTTTGCGTTGGCGTCAACCGTTAATAATTAACGGTTGACCTTTGTCTCTTTAATTATTAAAGAGACAAAGGTGATTTAATGAAGTATATTTTGTGCTGATTTACCAATGAAATTTTATTTTAGAAAAGAATTAAACTATTTCTCTAAAACTAAATGAACAATATAGTGTAATATAATGCAAAGATTTTAGTTTTATTACATTTACATGCAGATTCTTTATTTTAACTTTAGTTCAAACTTCAGGGGCTACATATTAAACTTTTCATTAACTTACCTATAGTTATATTTGAGGCCATAAATTAGTCGCTATAAAATATTTATACCACAATAATGTTATCTAAATTCACTTCAATTTATTGAGAAAAGTATGGTTTACATTTTTAAATTGTAAATTTTGTAAAATCTTAATGCACATACAAGACGTAGAATTAGATAACATTAAGTATTTTGAATTAAATGTAGACTGACTGCAGTTGTGTTATTTTAAGAACTATTGACTTGGAAAAAAGAAGGAATAATAATTTAAGTTGTTTCTTACGTATAAAATCTATACTTAATTTAAATGGGCATGTTATAACACGTATATTCTCCATTATTAAGGCGTTACAAATTGATTTAATTTTCCGTTATTAATAATTTTATTACATTTAAAATAAAATATGGATAAATTCAACTTTCGTTATCTTCATTTATTAATGATTGTTGGTGGAATGTCCTGCGCACTTATCGCTTAGTTAATGATTCCTATTGTTTCATCATCCAATTATGTACCGAACCAATCATAACTACGATCTCGTCACTATTTGTTTGAAACTCAAAGCAAACACGAATATCACTTGAGCAATCCTAAACCAAGGCTCGATAAACAGATCGTTAGTAACTTCGAACACAACGCACAATTGCCAAAACCCACTTCAGTAATGGAATTGTAATGGTTACTAAATCCACAGTTGCAATAAATGACAAAGCTTCAACTATTTTTTCCAATTACCTGTGTACTAAAAACAAATATATTAATTTGTGTTGTCATAAAAAGTTACAGTGTTTAAAAACATGAATGTGAATTTGTCTCTATTTCTCTTGTTTGGATCTCTCTAAAAGTTATATGCAATATTTTAGAAATAAATAAGTATTATTATATAACAGTGTACTGTATACGGTTTAAAACGTGCATTTAGATAAAAACTATATATTTCTTTGATTTTGTAACATTATGTTGTTTTATTATAGTCTTCAACAATTTGCATTTATATATGTTGATGATATTCCAAAATAGCCAGCTAAAGATGCAGGATAAAATATGTACCAGTAAAAACGCCTAAAGGTTGATGTGAAAAATTTATATATATATCAGTGTGTTCTGAACATTTTGTATTATTTACAAGTGCACCCCACCCCATAGCACGTAACAGACTTATCAGAGGTTGCATCAAAATTCAAATTCTAATGCTCATTCTTTAGCACACATGTATTAATATGTTACTTATTAAAATAGCATAATTGCACTCAATTTGATTTACAAAATTATTTAATACTAGCAGTTGCCCACGGCTTCGCATGCTATTTTGGAAAGTTTTGCACCTGTATAAGACAATTTCTTGGTTCCGAACCAGTGAATTATATTTCCGACGCCAATTTGAGTTTGCCTTTTTTTCCCCACAATACTTCAAAAAGTGTATATTTATGGCCATTGTAATTCATTTCGTTCGTTCTTGTTTTGTTTTGTTCAGTACTTGTCTTTGTTTTCTTTCCCGATCATGTAAATATATTTTGTTTCCAGGTCAGAGAAGCCTACTTCTGTTCATATAGAACTAAGATGGGTCCTATACGTCTCTAAATTTATAGTAAGTTATAAAATATTTTAGAACATTTAGAGCTGGAATTGGTAAATTAGTTAAACCGGTCAATCTAAATTTTATCTAGCTTAGTTTCTTGTGGACTCCTTAAAAAGGAGTCTTCGGAGTTAAATTCTGACCTTCTTATGTTAAGAACATTTTCCAAGGTAGATTAGTACTTACCTAATCGTTGGAATCTAAAACTGTGTAAAATTTAAGGGCGAAAAAGAACAAAAAAAAAAAAAAAGGAAGTTTCTCATACTTAATATAGTAGGAGGCGATTTTCTCGTTACTATCATGATTGCTCACATAACCAACGTAAAATTTTTCCATAAAGAATAACTAAATCCCAAAGTGTGAATTCATCATCATTGCTGTTTCTATCCAGGAGAGATAAACCTTAATACAAAATTTCAAGTCTGCAGGTAAGTTTTTGTCTCTACAGATAGACAGCTAGAAGGTAACTTTTTACAAGCCCCTTAAATAATAGTCTTCTCAAAACACTTAACAAACAAATAACTCTGTTTTGAAAATAGTTTCTTATATATTAATTAAATGTAAATAATTATATTTTGTACTGGATTTCGTGGGGTGTACTTAAGCTAATTCAAAGATAACCAATTAAAACATTCTTTAATCTAATTTATTTTTTATTATATTTAATATTATTTATATGACCTAAATGAGATTTATTATGGACAATGTAACAGGTAAATTGAAATGTTTAACGTAGTTACAATACTTCCGTATGATAATAATAACAGCATAATGTTATGTTTAAAGTTCTTTATAAACTAATGACCTTAATTCTACAAGCCGATAACAAGTGGGTGAGGAAAGCCGTGAGGAAGCGTGGGTTGTGTGGAGAACTTTGACAATTCGAGACATGCCGCACATGTTAAACACATAGCTTTGTTTTAGCAGATATTCTTTTTCCTGAAAGGCAAACCAAATGTTACAAAACTTCGTCAATGTCGGAACAAATTAGTGTAAACTTATACACATGGTAACTTATTGAGTATTTGCTTTAGTTAATGCCACAATATAATAGTGTACAATGTACTTTATAATAAATGACACTATTATTTATCCCCATTTAATATAATAAAATCTCTTATTCATCACTGCAAGAACATTTTTATAAATAAAGGTTTCTGTCTAGCTTTAAAACAATAGAGCAGAAAGAAAACATAGATGATTATACTGCTAGCTGTAATGTTAGCAAAACAGATTGTGATAAATTTTGAGGATATAATATATTAATAAAAATCGTTATTTATTCCTCTAAATATTTCATATCAACCCGAAATACCTTAAAAAAAACATCTACATATAAAAAATAAAATCTTACACAATGTCACAAAGAAGTGCATTCACTGTTAAATTTCGAAACATAACTAGACTATAGAGGAACCTCTCGTGCCTAGCCTGATTGGAGGACAAAATCTAAACTTATTTTACCGACTGGCAGAATAATATACAATTAAAATGCATAACCATTCTAAACTGGACTAAAGATAAAATTGTAAAATGAATATATTTAAAACCAAACTCAGTAATATGTTTAAATTTAAAGTATACTAACAGTGTCAGTAAATATTGCTATTAAATTAATATATTATAAAGATAACAAAATATTAAAGACTTTCATAAATTGAGTTATGAATAGGCTACATATTGCATCGACCTCCCCCCGCGACAGCAGACCGAACAGCTGATAGATAAGCACAGGTGGGGCGGGGAGGGGAAGTAGCTGACCTAGATTAATTGAGGAACAACAATACAAACCAATAAAAAACTTGTCGTTAAAAAATCTTCAGTGCGTGCTGGTTGCTCGGTTCGTTCGTGTGCGTGTGTTAAATTGTATTATTTGTACTGTGTTTATTGTGATCTATATGGGATGTAGTTGTGTTGGTGAGAGTGAATACAATTTGTGTAATTGGAATACTGTATCAAGGTAGGTTACTTTTTTAAACTTAACCTAGAAACTAACATACTCGAATTTGTTAGAATACAATAAAATACGTTTAAAGTTCAATATTTAACGTATAATGGAAAGGAAAACTTGCTCTACTTGTTCTATGCTTGCAATCCAATCCTTAACATATTTACTAAACACTTGTACACTATTAAAATTCCTTAACTTAGGAGTTATCATACTAAAGGACTTAGGGCCTAGTATATTGGGCTTTTGGATGGGATAATCATCTGAGTTTCGTAATTTCTGTTTAAAATATACATCTTTAGCATAGTTCATAGTTTTTATAAAACATAATCGTATAACCTGAAAATAAACATCTTTCTAAGAGGAAGTAAATGAAGTCGCTGGAAAAGGGATAATAAGGGTGATCATATGGCGTTTTACACACAATTCAAACACTTTTCTTTTATACTGTATTGTTAAAACAGGTTTAAGATTTGTTTGGTATGTTCCTCCCTCAACTAGTTATGCAGTAATTAATCCTACTGTGAACGAGGGAAAAATATAGAATTTTTAAAATATCCTCATCACACATACTTCTTTCAAAATATAAAACTATTGATTTTTTCTTTTAAGTTGGCAATATGTTTTTTCCATCAAAATACTCTCCCAAATATTTAATATACTCATCTTTCAGTATGTCCTTACAATAAGTTGCTCGTTCACTCTCGTTGCATAAAAAATTAGGATATTTGGACATTATTTCAAACTCAACAATGTCTTGAAATTAAAATTTATGTATTTAGTTTCTTCTACACTTAGGCCATATTATTTTTCAAAAACCACCAACGAAGACTACACATATCATCTATCACATAATGTCAAGTCTCATTCCAATATTGATATGTATTACGGTTAGTTAGAAAATGATAGTTCTTGATTCTTAATGGCTGAGCATTAGAGACGTCTACCACTCGGTATCTTTAAAATGTAATTTCTGTTTGTCTGTATATATCATTGTATTCTGTATGCTTTGAAAGTTATTTATTCTGTGATTTTCTTGCTGCCATCATTGCTTCCCATTTAATCAATGTAAAAATTCTCTTTCTTCAGCCATATCCCATTGTGGCATGCACCATAATCGATCTCCGTGTTTCCGGTAAAGAAACATATACCTTTCATGCCAAATTTAAAGTTGATATGTTTAGTTAGTTCTCGAAATTGAGCTGACAGTCAGACGGAAATGAAAATTTTCCAGCCCCTCGAGAGATAGGCTTCGCCAATGCTCAGCAAATATGTCATAAAATAATAAATACATCGTTTTGGGTTATAAAACATTTGGTTTGCGAAATAACGAATTTTGTAGCTATATGTAAATGATTGAAAGGCAATTTTAATGACTTTTAAATGACATTATCTTGAACTTGAAATAATCATCCCATTAACCTTAAAATAAGTAAAATAATCGCTGTTAATATCTAGGTTTTCTGTTCCATCCATCTATAATAGTAAAAATGAAAACCTTTTTATATTGGCAAAATGCAAGCTGGCAATTTTTAAATACGATACCATATATTAAAATGCTAAAATATGGTAATAACATGCATTTAATATATTTCAGAATAAATGTTCTAGAATCAGGATTTATAAGGTGCACTCTTATAAGAGAGATTTGTATGAAGATTGGATCGAAACCCATAGTTTCCTTACCCATCGCCGTTCTTAATATTCGTGGTTGTAGTTTATTATTAGTCAATGTTACATCTCTAAATGGTAGTATTACATAATAAAGACTACACAAATTCTCAACCCTCATTTTACCCGTTATCGTTTCGTATCAGGTGATTGATCGATATATTTGAAGGAAATATATAAAAACCTAATTTCAGTTGAATAAAAATGCAGTTTAAATATTTGGTTAAGGTTCAAGAGAAAACTCTACCGATTAAAACTACCTTATTGAAAGTAAACTTAAGATGATTAATATATAAAATCTTCAAAGAAACTATTGGGTTTGACTATGTGGACTAATTTACGTTTTAATAATTAGAACGTTAACTAGAAATTTGTAACCATCGATGTGTAAACAAACGGAGATAAAGTTTTCCAAAGTTCAGAATTAAGCCAGTTGGTAGTTTCACTAACTTGGAAATAGTTTAATTTAATTTGAGCACTTTAATTGAAAGACGATTTCCTTCTCTTCTCATATGTCAGATTATTTAAGGAGTATGTTGAATTAATTGTGTAAATTTGACACTAGCTGCCTACTAACATCATGTGACTACTTATTTCATACACAAAGCCAGCTCATAGTTTGTAATCTATACAAAAACTCAGAAGTTATTTATTTTGTTCACTACTTTAACCTTGGCAAAGTTCTTAGACATTCATTGATTGTTTTTTAATGTGGTATTGTACTTTTACATACGCATCAGGGTCGAAGATTGAAATTTATTATTTTCTTCATGTTTAAAACTACATTTGCCGACATTGGATGTTTTAGATCGCAAGTTACTTATTACATTGTTAATAATTTTAGCTGTTATATGAATTTAATTTAAAATAATAATATAAGTAAACAATCTTACAAACCATATGATAACATATGTAAGATTTACATTTTAAGGTTACTAAATTAATAAATTAAAATAGTCATGTACCTCTTTGCCAGTTATTTTAAATACATATAAAGTTACTATTTTTACCAAAGCCTCATATGTGAACTGTAAAATTTATACTTCGTTGTAAAGGAATAGCATGCTTATTACTAAAAATAAAAATATCGTACAAAAAAAGTAAAAACGATATACAAAATACAAAATATATTTTCCTTTTCTTTATAACCAGTTAATTCAATTATTCCATATTAACACATGTGAATTTCATGAATAGAGATCATTCAGGTTAAAAATGAACTAAAATTCGTGCAATTGGATTATAGGCAATGTATAAGCAAAATAAATTGATTACACTTTAAATAACTAAGCAAAACAATATAGTGGCTTACTATTAAGGGACGTAACTGCTAATTAAATTTATTTATAGTACTTTTATGTATTTGATACATAGTTAAAGATACATCTTAATTTTTTTTGTAACAGGGTTTTTATTCAGTTATTTTTTTATCTAAGACCGACATATGTTTAGACAATATTAATCAGTGAATCATTCAATTACGAAATTATACAACCTACATTTTAACTTCCGTTAGGAACCTCTTCTTGGTGATTATTATCGCTAACTCATTTCAAAGTTATATCGTGTGTTTTAGTCAAATTGACGTTATAACCCTACATTGCTTGATTCCGAGTCCAATATTGTCTAATGAATACACATACGTACTGTCAATATATAAACCACTGTTTTCTATCTATCTCATACTAAGATAATATTATAATTGTTGCAATGTACATATAAAGGTAAAGTTTAGTACAAAATTCCAAATTATAAATATCAGATAAAAAAAACGTGGCATTTTTAAAATATGACTTTTCACAGCATACTTTCAAATTTGCGTGAAAATGTGGAGGTTGTCTAATACTCAGTAGTTCTTCCATGTACCTGAATGCAAATATTTACTATTGTGGAATTTATTCATTATTACTATTTTTATCAAAACTTTTGGAAACATACCAAAATAATAATTATAAAAAACACGAGTTTTCTGTGATAAATGTGTGCCGTATGTTTTATTACAGATATCTCTAGACATAGAAATCTTGGCCGTTGCAGTAAAGTGGAGACAAATATTTTGCCTCAATGATCACACATTGAACAAAGAAACACTACTTCGATGTGTTTGATTGGTTTTAAACAAACTGTTTGTAACAATTGGACCAAAATGCATGAAAAAGGTAGTAGACAAAACTATCATGAAATGGCTCCAGCATAAATCTGAACTTTTGGAAATACACTGCTTGATTTTTTTATTAATTCCAAGAGAATAATTTGTTAGGGTAAATTAATTTCTCGTTTTAACATAGAATATAGAATTAAGAGATGAAAAGAACTTTATCGACAATGAGCTAATTGTTATCCTACATGTAGATCAAATCTACGCACTTAAAGATTGTGCTCCTCAGTGTTTCAATTTCTATAATATTTTAAAATCAAATCTAACAACATAGGAGTACGTCACACCATGGGTTGCATGACAGGCTTCGCTAAGGTTACAAGCAATATTTGAAGTCTACAGCCCATTTCGTTCCTTAAATATCCTTTAGACAGACAAAGGGACAGGCCAGAAACCAATATTTTTACATAGTTCTCTGCAAACAAAATAATAATTTATCTATGTTACTGAGAGAAAGGCATTATATATATATTATATATATATATATATATATATATATATATATATATATAATGGTAGCACATTCACCCGGCAAGTGAGAGATCCGGGTTCGACTCCCGGCGGAGCAAGTACTTTTTGTGATTCAATGTTTATTGAAATTAAATAAGGCTATTGCCATTTATACAATTTTATGTTAATAAAAGGTGTTTGACAGGTATTTGGTCTTCCGATCATATGTTAGTTTGCTTATTTAAACGTATATGTGAAAGAAACAGCCAAATACAAAATAATCGAATCGTAAAAAGTGAGGGCTCTGTGGTGTAATGGTGTAATGGTAGCATATTCACCCGGCAAGTGAGAGATCCGGGTTCGACTCCCGGCGGAGCAAGTACTTTTTGTGATTCAATGTTTATTGAAATTATATATATATATATATATATATATATATATATATATATATATATATATATATAATGATTTTTAGAAGCTTCCATGGTTTCCCATAAGATCAGTAAACTAAGATTAAACTTAGAAAGAAGCATCATGCAAAGTGTCAAGTCTGTTCATTTTTAAGAAATCATGCGGATCGACAGACATTAAAAAACTGTAAATAACTTTAATAACGCCCAGCTAATAATCTTAAAAGTGAAAACCGTTATTTAAAACCCTATTGATTATTATTTTAATAGCTTATTAATAATGATATGAATTTTTCGAAACTGACTGTAAATATTAAGTTATTAATTTGAGTATAAACATTCCTTACTCACTTATTATTGAATGAATAAAGCCTCTTGTTTATTAATTATGGTTCCGTTTCAAGTCATTGCCTCAAAAATAAAAAAACAGTTCCACCTAAAATTTCTTATTTGGTCATCAACAGTTTAGCCACTGTTTGCTCAGAAGTTATAAAGGTTGAAAAATAATTAGTACTGAAAAAACCAGTTGTTTTGTAATATACGAGTTTCTTTTTAAAGACTCCGCAAAATATATATGCCATCAAAAGTAACTGTAGTAAGGAGCTTTCGTTAAACCTAGGACGAAATGCTTTTATCTTATCGACTTGTCAATCAAGTAAGAGCTTCTGCGAGAAAAGTTCTTTGTCTCTTGAAGAAAGTATTTGTGTTCGCTCAACAATAGCACATCTATCGTATAAGAATTTCATTGTTCGTAGTTTACAAATACATCGCATTCAGTTATTAGTCTTTGTATTTAATTACGGTAAGAAAATAAATTGAAACTATGGAATTGTTCGTTATTAACCTTTCTACTTACATACTTAACAAGAAATCCTCAACTTAAGATCGTATTCACAGCTTCTTAACAGCACATACATTGTAACTCTAATTTTAATAATTTGTTTGTCTTTATTTTCTTTACTATCTCTCACTCCACAACTTCAAAATGTTAATAATTTTATTCCCATCAAATGTAAAATTATTGAACGCATAAATGTATTACAAAAAATATTCACATGCATTGTAGAAGGCTTAATTGAGGTTGTATGTAAAGTTGGAAGTGTATAGCTCATTTAATTTTGGTAGTTAAGCTATACTGGAATGTAATGTTATAAAATGTCATATTATTATACTCGGTTTGCTTCCAAATTTCTCTATTCATTGATTTTCTCGCTGCCATCATGGTTACCCGTAAGATAAATGTAAAGATGTATTACTAACGCCAAGCCACATTTCATGAAGTGGCATGCACAATCATACAAATCGATCAAGTATCAAGTGATGTCGATAGATCACTTCGTTATTCAGAATTTGCGGACGGATATACGGAGAGGCAAAAGTTAAATTTTTCGGAATCCTCGAGTGAACCCCATCATTTATATCTACACTTATTTTTAATAATCGTTATCCTACTATAGTTGTTTAAGTTAGCTAGCGTTTTCTTTATGTGTTATTGTTGTATTTCTATAACAATATACAATTATATATGTATATATATTGTATTATTATTGTACTGTATATATATATATATATATACAAATATATTTGTATATTGTGTGTATATATATATATATATACAATATACAAATAATACAAATATATATTATATATATATATATATATATATATACACAAAACTTTACATGGATATTAATTGTATATTACGCTATGCAATATTTTATCCCCGTTTTACCATCGTCAATCTCAGATGAATCTCTAATGTAATACCATTAACCACAAAGCAAAGCATAGTTTCAGTAACGTTGTAAGTACAGTCGATACCGGTGTCACGTGACCAATCCCACTGTCAGGTAACGACAAACAGGTCGTTAGTGACGTCGAACACAACACGTATTAGCCAACGTCTACCCCGGTAATGGAGGTCTAATGGCCAGTAAATCCTAAAGTCTCAATAAGGGAGAAAAGTTCCACCATTCGGCTTTTTTAGCTTAGAAACTTTCAACTAGAACGTAAATATTTAAATTCCGTGTTAACATAGAAATATAAGAATTATTGTTTATACAATTCTACTATTCAGTTATTGTGTTAGAATATTTTGCAAGTACGACAATGTATAAAAGAAAAACTGGATGTAAACTATATTGCTAGCCAATTCAAATTGTTCATATTCCTGTGATCCCAATTTTATTATATTAATACACTTAAATAAAGGAGTTCTGGGGTGAGTTTTCTGTGAGTATCATTGTAATTTTTGCATTTTGATTCTTTCTAATAGCTATCCAGAATTATTTTTTGTACAATTCTGCTGATTGCGTTAGATTATTTCGCACAATGTATAAAAGAAAAACTGGATATAAAATATTTTGCTACCGAATTCAAATTGTTGATATTGCTGTGTTCCCAATTTTATTATATTAATAAATTTCAACTAGAGAGTTCTGGGGTGAGTTTCTGTGAGTATCATTGTAATTTCGCTTGTGATTCTTCTAATAGTTATCCAGAATAATTTTTTGTACAATTCTGCTATTCATTTATTGCGTTAGAATATTTCGCAAGTAAGAAAATGTATAAAACAAAAACTGGATGTAAAATGTATTGCTGACCAATTAATTCAAATTATTCAAATTGCTGTATTTCTGATTTTATGATATTAATACATTACAATTAGAGAGTTCTGGGTTGAGTTTCTGCGAGTATCATTTTATTTTACATTACTATGTTCAAAATTTGAATCTCAAACTTCCCCTTAAATAATTATCATCATTATTCATATAAATTGTTAGTAACAAAAAAATATTTATTGCTGTTGCCTCAGGTGATACCATTTTAAATAAATTTCCGAGATAAACCATTCCATAAACCTTTCTTCGATAGTTGTAGATCTAATCCACATCCGCATGCACAGTTTACGAGTATATTATCATACAATAAGTTTATTGTATGAATTATTGGTTGCAGTTGAGGACGTGAATACTACAGTTAGCAAACGAAACACTAAAAAATGATAAATATAATACAACTAAAATAATGAAATAAAATAAATGAGTTTAATAATAACTTGTTAGATTTTTGCACATAAATAAGACCGACGTTCTCTTTTTATAACTACTTATATATTTATTTAAAAGTAAAATGCATATTTAGTTTTCTTTAATAATCAACTAATTTAGTACATGTGTATCGAATTCAATGTTTTATTACACAAACTACAGTATTACCAACACCAGTATTTCCCTTAGGAGGTCATTATTCTAAAATATTGAATTAATTACCGTTATTCTTTTGTTTCACCAAAAGCCTTAATAAAATAATATTCTCTATAAATGTAACATAAAATGACATTATATAAACTATTAGATTCATATTATTACACCCATCTGTTCCCGTCCCTGTAAAAGACTTATGTAAACTTTAATTTATCACTTGGAATAGAGCGCGCATTTGTGACAAAGTACCTGTATGCTTCTGCAGGACTAAGGATCAGTTGCAAACCTCACTTAAATCTGTTCTTCAATGTAAAGGACTACTTTAATTGTCAATGTATCACTTGGACTATAGCGCTCGTTTGTGACAAATTCTCTGTAAGCTGCTCTAGGATTAAGATACAGTTACAAACCTCGTTTAATCTGTTTCGTCAATATAAAGCACTGGTGTAATTGTCAATGTATCACTTGGATTTGAGGCCGAACCTGTGACAAATGACATGTAAGCTTTTTCTGAGCTAAGGATCAGTTACAGACCTCGTTTAATCTGTTTCGATACTATGAGCTCTTAAAGTAAAGGGCTATTATATTTATCTATTTATCACTTGGACTAAAGCGCGCATTTATGAAAAAGGATTCGTAAAATGATCAAGAACCAATCAAGGATCACAGTTGCAATCCTCGTTTATAAGTATTTACTCTGGTAACATACTCAATCAGTATTACGCGTGATTGATAATGTTATCTATGTATTTAACAGATGGTAAATTAAATTAGTCCTTTAATTATTGGCTGAGCGTTAGCAAAGCCTGAAACTCGAGTTTCTGGGTAAATACTATTCCCCTATCTTCCCAAGCACTATATCTATAAAATTAACCGACTTACAGACTTTTCAACTAGGAGATTGATGATGGGATTTGGATGAGCGTAAGATAATTTTTTACTGTGTTTCTCATGGGTAACTATGATGCTAACAAGAAAAATGCAGAATAAAAAAATGTAAAAATGTTGATAAAATTCATAGGAGTGTATTTGCTCACTTCATTCAGTTTTAATGTTCTCAACGGCATTCTGTGCAAAATGTGATGTGATTAACATGTACTATATTATCGAACTAGATGTTGCTTTTATTTAAAAATGGAGCTTTAAAGGGAATTTCTATTTTCTACATATGCCCCTTTTCGATATTAGTGGACACAGTGAGGCAGATTGATCAAATTCAGATTTTTTAAATAAAAAAAACCTATACTATTAGGTGTTTTGTATTAAATTAATATATAATTTCCAATAAGAAGAGAGCTTCAAGAATTTAATTATTTAAGATCCAAAAAATATCTATACTCGCCTAATATTATAATGTTTTTTGTGTATTATGAGGCTATTATGAGGTACTCATTCTGGCAATTGTTTGGTTTCATAAAGTTCAACGTAAAATGATAGTAATCAAATGATGCTTTGATTTTGTTAACGTACTTCAGCAATTTTATGCAGACAGAAACTGTTAAAAGCGATTAAAGGAGGTAATAAATGTAAAGCGCGTTCTAGTCTAATCTCATGAACAAGTTTGTTTAACCGTAGTCTGCGGACGTATGCAAATTTATTGCTTAAGCCGCATTATTTTAAGTACACTGTCGTACACTTGGACCTAATACATTGAACACCGTGTATAGAAAATGTAAGAAAGTAAATCCTAGTTCAGTTTTATATTGAAAAACTAGAATGGATAACATTAGGATTATATATATAATTTTTATACCTTAAAAACGTTGATATCAGGAAGAAATTATATAAAGGAAATGTATTTAATTCTTTGTTGATGCTTTAAAATTTACAAGTGTATTTCGGTATTATTCACAGGTACAACTCCTTCTGCTTCATCCACTTGCTTCTTGGTACATACTTGTTGCTTTTAAACTAAATTGTTTGATACATTCCGAAGATAAATATTTAATGCTGCTGCTGGAACATTAAAACTCAAAGTTTAATAGTATCAATTTAAAGGCTCTTCGGAATGAAATATTCCACTAAACCTTTATCAATTTTTCCTTAATCTGAAATTAAAAGAACGTATATGTTTCCTTTAAATACAACTAGCCATTTTTTCTACAACTGTGATTGATTTATAGGTAAATCCTATACAAATAACAAATTATAAGTAGTAAAAAACACGTTTTTTTTTTATGCATTGTGAGGAACATTCCTGGCCACCCACGGCTTCAGCTTGTACTACAGAGTGTCAAACCAATTTTCCTGAAAATACAGATTACTTTGTTTGCTTTAATGTTTTTGTTCATGGTAATTATATAATGCAGCGTGTTTTCATTTATTAAAGAAATAGCGTAGAATGCCCTCCTAACAAAAATAAACAGTTAAAAATACACATACAGTCTCTCAACACATATAATAATATGGATATAAAACATCAAATATTTCTTGTTTCTTTTGGTTCAGACACTAGTATAAATCTTTTAAATAATATTTATCATAACGGCACAATATGTTCGAAAATTAAAAAATATAGCTATAGTAAATTTTAGCTAGATGTTTTTATTACATCATGAGAACATATCTTATGACAGTACAACGTTAACGGTTTAAATTAAGCAAGGGTTCACTGAAATTTGGAAGCACTAGTGAGCCCTGATATATACCTGTGAGGTACGTGGATCTTTTCTGAAAAGGCAGACCACTCGAAGTTACCCTGCCTGGACCTATACGGAGCCGAGGCAGCCAGCTTTGAAGAACCAAAACTAACTGTCCACCGGAAAAACTACAGGACGTTTTGA
>NW_025780203.1:0-18501 GCF_021130785.1 Homalodisca vitripennis | reverse complement strand
TGACGTTTAGTCTCTGGAGTATAGTACACAACCCACGTCTCATCATCAGTCACAATGTTGACTTTAGAAGTCATCACCATACTTGTGATACCGCTCAAAAGAAGACATAAAAACGTGCCATTACGCTTTGCTTTATGTTCTTCTGTCCAACATTTTTGGCACGATGTTTATTAGTAACAATATTATAAACTACAGACCTTGAACACTTGTGAATAATGTCTTATGTAGATCGACAATATTTTTTCGCTCGTTTTGACGAGTTTCCACATCAGCTGTTTGTGTTGTCTTCATTTATGACAAAAGGCCGTCCAGGTCGTCATAAATGGAACATTTGTTCTTCTCTTTTTATAAAAAAAACTTACACAAGTTTTGCACATTTCTATCGTTTATTATACCCTCACTATAAACTTGAACACGCTGCTGCCGATGAATTTCTGCAGGACAAACTTTTTTGCGTTTAAAAACCGAATTAATGAGCGTACTTCACAATCGGTGGGGTTAAAGATTTAGATGGTGACATACAAAGCAGTGTACCCACTCCAAACAACATCGGCAGAGACGTGAAGCGTAATGAAGGCGTTGTGTAGAACTGGCCCCAAGATTTGACTACCTTACGGATGTCACGCGGCAGGATCTGCGGGCACGACGCGTAATAGGTTCTTTGCTTTAAATATGACCCATCTATTATATGAAAGCTCATAAATTTATCCTAATATTCTACATAGAAGTAGGTATAATATTCGTAACGTATCATAAAGAAAAAGGACCTGAGCATAGCGTATGCGATGGATTCCTTTTTACTACATCACGTAACATGGATAATATTAAGTATTGTATCAATGTTATTGCTGAATACGTAATATAAAGTCAATGAAAATTATCCTTACCAGTGTCACTCGTTATAATTCAATGGTAAAATGTGTAAAGATCTCTTCCTTTATCCTTATAACTACTTAGTAATTATAAGTTAATTTTTTTAATCACAGGATTTCAATTATTCCTAAATTCTAATTTAAGGAGAGTTTGCACTACATAATTCAAACAAATACACACAAAAAACAGATAATTGTGAATTGATGTATAGCACTTACGTACACTAACTCAATGTTTATATAAATAGGTAGTTTTTTTTATTTCAATGGAATGTATTAATTTTGGATAAATAGGAATTGCAAACCATAAAGAGTAAATAGAGGAAGGACACATTCACACAAGAGCCATTCATGAGCGCGCCTTTGATGTATTCAACAGAGAGCATGCAGTATTACTGGCCGATGGAGGACTTCTTTTTTAATTTACAACCGATATTTCACCTTTCTTTGCAATTGGATCTAGGGGAGTCTTCCATTATAGGGATTGCCACAATAAATACTGTTTAAATACAAATTTGCTTCATTTAAAAATAAATCAGATATACTTTAGGAAATGAGTTATAAGTTATTAATAAGAATAAAGTAATTTATAAATAGTGATAAAATTTAAAATCTTTAAATTTGCAATTTTCGCTACATTAAATTGTTGCTATGGTACATAGAGTGGATTAATTTGAATTTGAGTTTGCCTCAAATTTACCTTCTTTCCATTATTCAAGTGAGTAAAGAATCACCATCTGCTCCATATGGAAGCCACAGTAAAAAAAACCTATTTTTTTTCCTAAATAAAATTTCTATCAACCAGTGAAACGTTACGGTGGAATCAGTCAATAAATACTTAGGCTATGCCTAAAAAAGGATTTTACCAGCTAAGCAAAATAAATCATGAGGTAATAGCAATTTAAAACTATGTTTCCCCTACCAGGTTATCCCTAAACTCTAACTACTGGTTTGTAACTTTTATAGGAATACTCTCTTTAATATTTAGTGTTAAGAGCAAAATAAAATAAAAGTACATTCTATAACTGATTTTAATTTATTTGAATATAAAAGAAAATAATTATTTTATCTTATTTAATTTTATATTTTTATTAAATTCAAAATCTCTCATAGTCTTACACTACATACATGATACAAATATTACTGTAAACTAACGATAAATGGTTTATTTTTATTATTTAATTTCTTTCTCTTTAAATAAAAACTTATCGAAACACTGTTATTGCGTTAAAAATAAAATAACGTACACTCTTTACAATATTTGAGTATAAAAATTTGTACTGAGGTATCATGAAAAACATTCTTAATCTTTCAGTGATTTCCTTCGTTTGAGGCATAAAATATTTCGCTATGGTTTTGGACTTGGGCCAATTAGTGGGTTTTCTTGTTCGGAGTTAAATTTTCATCCAACCATTTCCATCACAGACTCTAGGAAAATTATCAGCCAATTGTAAAATTCAAGAGCGATCTTTTGTAACAATATAGACTTTCGAAATGTTTTAACCTATTTGCACAAAATATTTGCTGTCATTATGACTTTGATTTCATATTGATTATTTAAGCCTGTAAATCCAAGCAGAAACTAAGTATTCTTCTTTACAATAACTTAAACTGATATTTAAATTATATATTTAAGTTTAAATAATAATTATTTATTAATGTTTATTTAGCTACGAATGTAGTGTTTAATCTAATTTCATTTTTATTTTTTACCAATACTGACCTTAAATACAGTGTTGTCAGGTTCTTTTAAATAATTTTTCTATATTTTTGCACATTTATATTTCGTTGGTTTTAGTTAAAATAAAACATCGTTTTATGAAAATACAATTATGTGTCCACATTTATATCAATTTCCTGAAATATGGTTGCTTATCCCTCATTAAAAACGTTCGGATTGAGGCCATGTATAGTGAGAAGAGGGTAATAAAATATGAGTGACGTCATTAAAAATTACGATAGTTACACAAATACAATAAACTATGTTTTGTTTTATTAAAATAGAACTGTACTTTTATAAGTTTGTATGAAAAAGTGTTCTATAAAATGTCACATAAAAACTCGTAGTGATTTGTTTATCTTTTATGGAGCTTTTCCGCAGTTTACAGGTAAGTTAAAATATTAACACTTTTCATAACGTTCAAATAAAACTAACCAGCACCTCGGACAATTTTTACAACATTTAAAGAAAAGCTGCAAGAAAAGAATTGTGCAGGACTGTAAGGACACCTAAGTAAAAGGTTTACTTCCAGGCTATAAATAATGAGTGGGCTATTTCCTTTTGTAGACCGCGTTCCTGGAACTGCCTTTACCAGCTTAACTTTGATGTGAAGGATGTATTGAGTCTAAGCTAAACATTACAATTCTTCTAAGTTTTGTAATGTGAAGTTTACTTACTCTACATTGAATAATTTAGTTAAAACAATGCAGTTGTATGCTGCGGTAAGTTTCGACTTGCACGTAAGATCTCATGTTTACAGTACATCGATTTCTGATAGTTCGACTACAAGTTAAAAATGCGTAATTTTCTTAATTTATTCCGTGATGTTTATAACTTATATCATGACTACCCATAAACACAATGTAAAAATTATTTAACAATAGTCAGCCAAATTCCATGGAGTCATTGAACTAAATCATGCTCATAAATAAATGAAGTTTATGATCAATTCAAAGCACATTAGCAAGTTCGTTTCCAAAATATTGTGGACAGGATCTATAGGAATAGGACCAGATCAATGAATATTAAAATATACCCTGCCTCAAGGATATAGTATGTTCAGCCTCTTATTCCAGTAATACAAACAAGATTCTTACAACGTAGAAGGAAAGTTAAACAATGATTTATTAGTCAAGATTAAATGGAAAGAAAGCTATTATTTATTACTAGGGTATCACTCGTACAACTAAGTATACCTAAATCACTATTAAAAACAATGTTTAATGAAAGACGTATGAATCACTTCCAAAACAATCAAAAAGTCCGTCTGACGTTTTGAATTATTTTACATGTTTGACGGTTGGTTGGAGTGTGTCATGCTAAGAAAAAAAGTATGATTGTAGTAAAAAAATTTAATTATATTTTTAATACTACTGTTACTCTCACCATTTGTATCTTAAACAAATTATTATGTGTAGTATCAAGGGTTATAATGAATTTAATACGTTAGAGAGAAAATTCCTCTTCCTGATTTCATACCATTGTTGGTCAAACAATGGTAGATGGCTCTGGGATTTAGGAACGGTAAGTCATAGTTAAAAACAATGGAGTGTATTGAGTCATATTTTAAGATTATTAACATCTTAAATTTGCACAAACATAAACCATTATGTAAACGAATAAACATTTGGAGATCAGCGATGATGACACACTACATACATTTTGGTAACAATAATGAAATGGTACATTATTGAATTAGTATTGCTAGCACATATAATATATAGGAGATATGTTTTAACAACAGACCTGCGGACATAGTAACTAAATTATTAAATATTAATACTTTCATGCCAATAATTCTGTAAAGAACAATACAAAAATATGCCATGTCTCCTCTAAGTATACATGAGAAAATATCGCATTTGAGAAATATATTCGAACACAATCCTGTGTACCTAGGCCTATTTATAAAATTTTTTCAATACCAATACATTACTGTTTGTGGAACAATAAAAAATTTATATTTCTCCTGTAGAGTAAAAATGAGGAAATATTTAATTTAGTGAATACACACACACAAATAAATAAATAAAATATATATATATAAATATATATATATATAATATATATATATATATATATATATATACATTAACGTAGACCTGTATACCTGGTAAAAAATTCTACAGGACTACTATTTCAATGCTTATAACTCTTTGCGGAGTAATCAACCTGTATTTTTGTCGTTTTTAAGGTAGCCTATTTTAAGGTTTCCATCACATTTAACCATTAATGAAATTAAAAAATATATAACCGAACAGATCATGTAAAGATTGCTCCACTCTATTGTCTCTAAGTTTTCATTGTACTTTTTTATTTTTCTCTTTTATGCATTGTATCGCTCACTATAGTTTGGTCATGTTTTTAATTCTTTATGACATGACGTATGTACAAAAAACAGTTTATTAAGAAATTTTTACACTGATTGTGATAAACCTAATTATATTATAAATGTATTATAAATTTTGTACAAATTTCAAGACGAAATCTTGTACAAAGTCCTCTAATCATAATTTAACCAACACTGTAGTAAGGGTGACTTAGAGGTTACCCGCATCTCTCGCCTCACAGCGTAAAGTGACTCTCTTGCTCTCTCGTATATGGAAACTTGAATATCCCTGTCCCCAAACCCCTGTACTCTTTCAAGAACAAAGGGAGTAGGATAATTAATCAAATCTAAAAATTTTGTATATCCTAATGTTACAAATATTTAAATAAATTATTTTACGTTTTGTTATTTTACAATAACGCAGAACAGTTTATGGATATTTGTCAGTATAAAAACTATTACTGTATACCTATACATTTGGGTAAAATAATACCACTTTGTTAAAATCATTGTGCGTTTTCCACATATAATTTTAAGTACTAGACAACGGGCTAAATAAGCGTTTTTGGAAACTATATGAGGTTTCCTTTCCGGTTTGTATATACTTGCCAATAACACCTTTACTAAGTATGCAAAATCCGATGTATAACTGTGCTTACGTTTGGGACACTTCATTGATTTTTTGTAATGTCACATTCATAACTATGTATGGCGAGATATTGGGATAAAGATGTTGGTCGATAGGTCTAATTTACTGCAGAGAAAAACATACTCCATTATGGATCTCCGTAAGAGTTTTTACTACTCTTAAAAATAACTGAGTACTAGCACATACTCACTCGCTTTTACTGTGGAGCAATAAAGCTAGTTTCCCATTTCATCCAAGTTAATATTCAGATGTAATATTTGGCTACGATTTTAGGTGACTCCTAGTTCCTGCCTTAACCATTTTGAAATATCCTGTAACTACTAAAGCAGGGCAAAGATATTTATTGTACTAAGAGCAATTCGTTTTCACTATTGAATAAAAAGTAAAAAGCCCGTTTATTGTGAATGTAGCATTTGGTTAAGATTGGAGGCATCTAGTAGTGCTAACCTTAACCATTTCTAAATGTTTTGTCACTCTAAAATCAGAGCAAAGATACTTATAGTACTAAGAACAATGTAAGACGTCCTCAGCTTCGTTTTCACTATAGAATAAAATTGTGTTTGAGAAAATAGTAATAGTATGTTTTATGAATTTCGATATTGGCTTCAGATCAACTTCCTACCATTTCAGGGTTTGAATTCTGTACGTTTAGGTAATGTTCAAGAATATTGTAATATCTTAATTACAACATTTGTAACTTTGACCTGTAATATAAACTCAAAATCCATTCAAAATCTTAAATAGCTTTTTTCACCTAAACTGTTTGGCATGTACTTCTAACATTATGGGAATTTATTAAATTTATTTAGCAATTTTAAGAAACTAATTTAAAGTAATACGAAAAATTCTCGTTTAAATAAAAGCAAACGAAACGTGTAATCATTTTTATAAACTGCACTAAAATACAATTAAATATAAAATAATTGTGAAAAATCATTTTGATGGTTTCATTGCGTTTGTAGAGTTTTGTATTAAAATGTGAAAGGCTGGCCATATTCTACGCATGTCTAGTTTTTTAAGAACCTTTATTCTGATACCCTGTGTAAGGCCTAACAAAGAAATCTAGGCATTGTTGACCTAAAGCTCTTAACTGTTCATTCAATTGATGGAAAATGCGCAGAATCCAGTTGCGTCTTCACGTTCTGTTGAAAATGACAAAATGTTACATCTGTTTTGTTCCACCTACCAGTAATATTACACTGCTACCATATGTGTGATATAAATATAAATAATTTTAAATAATGATAAAAACTTCAGATTTTTGGTATCATAACTTTTTTTACCATAACATAATGCTTGCTAATTTTTTATCTATAACAATTTTCATTGAGCTAGATACTTATAATTATTTAAATTCTAGGATTAGAAACAGCGAACCTTTAGAATTGTATAAATGAGCAACTTTACAAACTTTATGATTTCCCTGGTTTGGATTTGTAATCAGCGACGTTCAGAAATACAATAATATTAATACAAATAATATATATAGTAACTTGTGTCTTTATTAGGTACAACTAAATAACTGAGCAAATCCACATTAGAAATACGTTAGAAAATATATAGCTAGGATGAAACTTTGACATCTCTAACCAAAACGAAAGAATTTTTAAAGTCAAACAGTCATCACAAACAATTTCCGAATTCTCTACATTTGAAACCGAAATGAATGAAACCTATTTATACCCAAAAGCAAATCATATTTTTTTAAACTAAAAGCTTACAAATTAGGACAAGAAATAAATGTCAAAGAAAGTAATTTAGTATTGATAAGAATGTATTAATGGAGACTTTGAAATCAATTGTAAAAATATATTGCATTAAAATACATATTTTTTACATACAGGCTTAACTTTGTTTTTAAGTTTACTGTTTTTGCCCTATATAATATGTTGATATAAATATTTTATGACTAAAGGATTCCTGTTATGATTCCGATATAGCAAAAATAGTCTTTACTACTTATTGACAAGAGAGAGTTAACTGAAAGTGAATTCTTTGTGTTAATTATTGACAAAAGCGTGCCTAAAGGCACTTCATCGAAAGTAGAAAATGCCAGGTTAATGTTTCTCACCTGAGATGGCACTCATCAACAAGTCTGGGATGTTGCCAGATCAACCCTACTGACTACTAAATTTCCCCAAGAATGTAGTGGAACATATTTGTTTCTTGTATAGGGAAAGGTTAATATTTCTCGACATTGTTAAGGCCATAATAAAACTGTATTAGTTACCTATCACCAATTGGGAACAATGTATTGTAACTAGTTAGGTTGAAACATTGCTGCAGTTGTTTGCACATGGTCACGTTGAAGTAAAACGTGCTGACACAATTCATTCGTTCCAGTTTCAAACAAAGCGTAAACCAAGCAGTTAACAACGTTACGTCACTAATGGCCTGATTTCATTGTTATCCTTTCCACGGGATACCAATATCAATGTACATAATTAATTATAATGCACATAGTAGAGACATTCGTTACTACATTTACCTCCATTAAAAGGAAATAAAACTGAAAAACTAATGTATATACTAAACTCTCATATCTATTAGATTTTCATATGAAGTTAAAAAACAACGCACTTTACCTACCTACATTATTGACTTTATATATTTAAGTTTCAAGACTTTATATATTTAAGATTATTAATTTAAATTGAACTATATTAAAAATGTGTATTAAAAGCTACGATGTTAATAAAAACATCAATATGAATTATATCATCCTGGAACGTAAGTTTATTAGTAAAGAATTTGTAAATAAAAGATAAAATTATAGTAAAAGCGGAAAACTGGTAATAGTTAATAGCGAAATATTGTTGTATATAAAACACAACTCAGAAATATTTCAGATCATAGGGAAGTAGACGCGTGTTACTATAATTAGTTCTTCGAGACCTACATATTATGTAAATATTTTCTGGTTGGGGCTATAACAAAAAATACAATTTCGAATCATAAATAAATTATACACTAAGTTAGTTTAAAATGTCTCAACATTCATTCTTTAACCGCAGTAACTTTCAGTTGTACCTGAGTATGTATACTGTATTATCTGTATGGTTAAAAAAACATAAAGTCAACTATAGCACTTGAAATTCCTTGCACCGGAAGTACATTACAAGAGCCTCAGCAATAAATTTGACAAAAGATGGTTTGGAAAATCAATGTGTGTACATATTTTCTTTGCCAGAGCGTGAAGGCACGTTAATATGGAGCACGGTAAATATAAGTAAAATTGAATTTAAACGGCTTGAATTTTACAACGTTTGAGTTTTCCAAAACATTTTAATGCACATATTTTCTTGATCTAGGCATTAAGGTAACCAATCTTAATTGTGTCGTAAAGAATTTAAGTAATTTAAACCAGGAATAAGCATGCTCCTACACACACACAACATCGGAAATAAGTATAAACAAAGCTTAATATTACCTATGACGTTCTTGATCATAGACAATTGATATAATAAATTCCAAACATGTTCCAAATTCAGTCTGAAATTTTAATAGCGTCCCATTAAATATGATGTAATATTTTTAAGAACTTCATATGCAAACTCACAGGTACCTGCTAGTTTCAAATAAATACATAGTAACCACACCTGGTTATAAAAGTAATTTAATTACTTAATACTGTATAATTGTAAGGTCCAGTACCTCAGTTTCTACTATGATAGGGGATATGTTTGTAGAAATATATATTAAGTTAAACGTTTATAGTATCATAACAGCGTATATCAAATTATATTTTGGTACACACTTAGCTCACAGGTACCAGTCCATGGTCAAGTTTCTAAATATGAGAGAGTCACTTTACACAGTGAGGCGAGAGATGCGGGTAACCCCTCCACTGTGGTTTCTTATGCCGAGCTTACCACAGTGTGGCTTAAATAATGATTACAATATGGCTTATTTTTTAGGATGTTACTGCATAAGTTTTTATCTGGAATTCGTATCAATTAATTTGTGTCACATAATCCACACTTAACCAATTTCCAAACGCAAGTTTTCACATGTATAAATTGAATACTCGACTTTGAAAAGAAAAAGTAAACCGTAATAAATGTTAAAAACCCCTTAAAGGCAATCCCATGTATTTTAGATGTGTTTAGTACATTAATATCCTATAAAGTGTATACATTATTAATATTAAAATTATAAAATACCAAAAACTGACTTTTTCTCAATAACCAATAAAAATAATAAAAAACTAAAAACAACCTGTAGACACGTAATAAAATTAACTTTATAGTGTCTCGCTTAGTAAAACTAGTAAGCGTTTTCTAAATAATATTGTTGTTTAGTGTCTAATGTCCAGCTATCTGGTTTATATAAACAAATTTTTAAATATTTGCATTTGTAATTTAATTTTAGGGTAAAGTACTTAACTCTATACGTCCAACAGAATGTCACAATTTATACGTCGTTATACTGTCCATTGAGTCGCCAAGAGTATGGTTGTGGATTTTCTTTAGTATCTCTTTTTGTATGAAACTTATACACTTTAGATTATGGAGAAATTTTTAAAATATTTTTGCCTTTATGCCATCATATTTAATAAATCACAACACTTTTGTTATTCCAAGAGTTTTCCATGACACACATTATTAGTTATGTTAATGAATTCCACAGCGTTTTCATAATTTAATTGTAGTACGGAATTTCATGTATCATTTTTCATGTTAGGCCTTACAGCACACAATTTATCCAAACTGAATGCTTTTTAAAAATGGGAATTGAGTCAAACGAGGTTCATCTTTAACATATTTCTAACCTGTTTGCCAACCTTAATGCAAATAAATACTAATTTTATTACACTTGTAATCCATCAAAGTAGATATTGTTACTTCAATTAGTAGTAACATGATACTTAATTACATTTATCAATTTAAATTAATAAATTCGATACCATAATAGTAATGTTTGTGACATGAGTTTTGATAAAAACGCACCACATTCCCTACTTACAACATTTAGCCAAAAGAATGTTATTTATAAGCTGTTCAAAAGGAATTTCATAAAACTGGCGTAGCTTTCTTGGTGAAAGCATTTATAACGGAATTCGATAAAGTATGTTTTATGTATTATAAACAGAAGTATAGATATAATATCAGGTGACACATTATTTCAGTCTCCATGGTTAAGAGATTAGAATTTTTAATAAAATTTTATTTGTTTATATTTAAGACTTTTTGCGTGTAGAAATCCATTTCTAGTTCGAATCATTACACGATTGGTTTCAAATCCTCTGACGCGTCAACCGAAAACAAAATAAAAATTTGTAGAACAGATCTCGAAGATCTACTTTGTCCAAAAAGCGTCTATTTGAATTTACTTTATTTTTAGGGTACATTCAGTGCCATCATTAGAGTTAGCCGATATCTGTTCATACTATAATTAGGTACGAATGGAAGGCGACTGTAATTATGAAATTTCATTTTCCCGTGTATAAATTAAATTCCAGTTTATTTTATTTAAGCTTAAAAGATTAAGTTTATCGGTTAGACCAAGAAAATAAATAAATATATCCTACGTAACAATTTAGGAAGCAAAATTAAGTTGAAAAGCGTCTAATTCTGGTCTACTAAATTGATTTTGTTTCTTCTATAATCAAGAAAAAACATACACACGTAACTCTTAAAATATCAAGGATACTTTGCTAATTTTCTCTGGGTAAAAACCTCCTTTGGACGTGGAATATAGATTAAATTTCTTAGATAAAACAAATAGAATTAGCCGAATTGGTTCAGACGTTCTTGAGGTTAATGTTTAGCAACACATTTTGATATTCAATTTGATATTCGTTTATAAATTCAATGTATTATTGGTTGAGATCTTTCGACGCCTATCACTTGAGTCTCTGAAAAATATCATTACTGTCTGTCTGTAGTTTTCTGTCCTGGACTGTCTATCTGTCTGTCTCTATCTATATGTCTGTCTGTCCCCAAGATATCTCGAGAAATATTTTCATCTTGAGAGTTTAATTCTTGCATCAAACTTTAACTCCATTTAGAACAGAATGTTATCTAAAAGGTGGATGTCTATCCAAGGGATTCGGGTTTAGCCACATTTAAGCCTATCGAAATATGCACTTGCAAAAATAGGAACTATGGCCGAACGTAATTTATGTGAAGGGTATAGTATCTGTCAAATTACTTTCAATATTAGCTCAAATTTAAATACCGTATGTAGAAATCTCCTAGCTTGTTTTCAAAATATATTTTCTGTATAAATCTCCAAATCCGTGTTTTAAACCTTTATTGTTAAATGTTTTCAATCAAAAGTTAGTTCTTATACATTTTATGTAGTTTCTTATGTAACTGTTCCAAATTTCTAGATTGAAACTGCTTTTTAATCTTTAAGTGTAAGAAAACGTTGTGATATTTTGGCAATGTGAAATAGGACAACTTTAGCTAGTATCATGGCTAATTAAAATTCTATTAGCATGTCATCAAAGTATATTGTCATATCCATGTCATGTATTAGACCGGTTTTTAAGTAAAGAATTTAAACATCTAATTAAAAACTACATTCATCATAACAAATATTGATTAGGCCTACAGTGAAGACTGTTTATTACTATAAGGGATATGAATTATTATATTTAAATCGTGTATTGTAAATCCATTTCGTGTTATTTATTTTAAGATATTAAGAAAATATTAAGATATTCATTAATTAGGAAATTTATCTAAATGTACAATCTACTGATGAAACTTCTCGAAATATGTTTGAAATCACATCATTATTAAACTACATGTTTTTTCTATTGCGTTCGTTTAGTGCCGTTATAATTGTACTTAATTTAGGTAAAACTTTATTTATTCTGTGATGTTCTAGTTGATATCATGGTTACACGTCACTGTAAAGGATTTCGTTAACTGTCACCAAAATATCCATTGATTGAAATGCAACACCATTGTTTAATATCAGTCCAATAAAACGGCTATTATTAAATACAATATACGAAGAACACTTTATACCAGTGATTTACAGTATTAAAATCAATATATTGCGTTTTCGAGTAATTTATTTCGTTGATAATCAACACTATTCATACAGTATGTACAACCATACATACATATAGTGGTTCCTATATGTATATATGCCTAAAAATATTTCTGTGATAAATGGGATCGTTTAAATGAATACTCGTTTTACAGTTAGACACGTCCACTAAACAAACCCCTGCTGTTAAAACCAATCTCACCCTAAATGAGGTCCTTTTTGGTAACATCCGGTGCGTAAACTCTCTGCTACATCAAAAGAAACATGTATGAAAGATCCTCGATGTACGTTTTTTATACTGTATGCTATGATTATTAAACGGATTATGTTTAAAACACAAACGAGTTTTGTGTCAAAAGTTAGTTCAACATGGAAATGGTTATCGTTGGATTTAACGCCAGTTGTCATTTTAAATAACACTTAAGATGCTATTATATTATATTTATTTAATTTTCAAAAGAGAAAGTTACACTTTGTAATAACCGATTTTCCTGCTTTGAAAGATACTTTATCTTTTGATTTGTTAAACTTAATTTTAAAACTTTTAATTTTTCACTAATAAGTGATATTAAGTATAAGAAACTTTATATAAAGTTTAAAATATTGAGGCAAATACCAATCCAGCAATAAGGAAATCTCTATTAGATTGAATGTTTGCTTAGTTAAAATAAATTAAAGCAATTTTAAAATCCTCCAATGCTTTTTAATACCTGACAAGAACTTTTAAACTTGAACTTCACTATGGACTTTTAATCTGTTTTTTTAATCAAAGTGAGATATAGTAGGCTTCTTAATCCACCAATTACAAAATAAAATTTAAATTAATTAAGACTAGATTCATTTGCGAAAATATATCCTTTAGATTTGATTGTCTAATATCTTTTAAAAGTTTAAGGAAAGTCCTCCAGTTTTTTTATTTTTTTTTTATTTTTATAAGCCAATAATAATTTAATTTTACAATTCATTTCAAGATTGAACTATGGTTGAAATTAACTAAGGAAACCTGCAAGTCTTCAGTCAAGTAATTCTAGGAATTTATAAAAGCGATCAGGCATTTGAACCTTTCAGGCTAAAAACTTAGATTTATACTGTATTTTAAATTACATCCATTATAATGTTAGCATGTCTTTGTTTGGATTTAAAGTTAAGTTCTATGCATAGCATATGCAATATTTTGAAGGTAACTAGATTATTTTCAAATATTTTCTATCGTTTAGTGATAAAATAAAATCATTTATATTACGTTTTCGAGATGTGCAATCTTGATTCTCTTCTTCAATTGATAATGACCTAACCTAAATACATGAATACAATCTAGGTTAAAAGTAAAACAAAAGCATACCTGAACGTTTGAGACCACGCATAAGTCAAGAACCAAAACAGCAGTATATTGTGTGTCTATTCCTTGCACACTAACTGTAAAATATGCACTGAATAAAAAACTTAAATACTAATCATTAAAAACTTTAAACTAGGGTTTAAAATAGATACTCAACAGCAAATCAAATAGAACTGACCAGATGCTAATAGGTAACAATTAAAAATATTTACTAAACGCAAGGTTTTAGAATTAGTGTGGCATGGAGTAAGACACGGCAACATGACTGTCATAGTTCTTGAGAAATTATGGCGTGGTTTACAACTCTATGGAATATTTTGTTAAATTTAAACGTATGCTTTGAAGTCGTTGTATTAGTTTTAGTGTGACCTCACTCCACAGAATTATATCACAATTGCGGATTTCGTAATTTAGTGTTACTAATTGTATTATAATCACTGAAAACAAATGGACAATGTCTGAAAAAGGTCGTGTTTTCGTTCACTTAATCTTGTCCATCATCAAAAATCAAACTTCATAACAAAGGATTGCATTTTATTTTTTTATAACTGTATATACAATTTATTGTTTTACAGGGATTTGAATTATTTCTTAAATTGAAAGTACTATGCACCTTTTATACAAAAATATTTTTCGCAAGTTCTAAAATAAAAAAAAAATGTTATAAATAATTTTTGTAAGAGTCAAAGTACAAAGGCCTCACTATTATTAAACTAACAGTATTTACGTTTAATAAGAACCTATGAGATATTTGCACAATATAATATTAATCTCTGTTATTGATTTTAATACAAACAAATGAATATTGAATATTTGAGTTAAATTAAATGCACTTATGATTTCAAATAGGACTCGCATGAAACGATACAAAATTGATCAAATTGTTGTGTCGAATGTAACACTCATTTTGGTATGAGTTGTTCAATTAACGTCACAGCACCTGATTGAGGCACTTGTATGTCGTCCACTTTCCGACACTTTACCCTTCGCTACCATTATAAAAAAATTACCCCAAAAGTTCAGTAATTTCTATACCATATTTATGTATTTTTAAACGCCAATGACTTATACAAATCATTGTATATAATTACATTTATATTATACTGTAGGGTATTGCATAAAAGTTACAATTAATTTAAAATATAATGTTTTTAAAGAATTTCTTATTAATTAGTAATATCTTTCTCACTTTTCACATTCAGTTCCGTTGTGTTTATTTAATTGGGTTCCGCTTCTTTTTAAGAAATGAAAATTACACCTTCAAGTATATAGTAGTAAACCTTGTCATGTATATTTATTTACCATAGAAGTTTCATTGACAGCGATGAGTATTAATATTAAACTTCAACTATGTTAGCCAATGTGATCCTTAAATCTTTTTATTTACTGGCCTCAGAAAAATCTCTAAACGATGGCGATTGCAATTTTAATAAGTCGATAAAAGAAAATAAAATCTATACATTATTTATTTTTCACATTAAAAAATTATACACTTAATTTAAACTGTTTCTGTTACTGGTAATCTCTCCATTTTCAGTCTATAATGTAGTTAAAATGCAGTATATGATATAGATTGAGACTTATTATATAAACAAAAATAAATTAACACAACACATAGGCTTACACAGTGCTTAATTTTATAATAAATGGAAAAAATTTTCAATATATCACTAACATTAAGGAAATACATTTAATCCAATAATCATCAATAATTATGTTCACGGAATGCAAAGTGCAGAAAATTTAAGTACAAAATTAATACAAAATTTAATTTACAAAAGAATTCGGTTTATGAATTACTGTGTTTAGTTCATTCGTTAAAACTTTCCTATTTTTCGCATCCAGTTCCGTTGTCTTGATTCGATTGAGTTCCGTTGTAGTGAAAATTGGGAAGATTACCTTAAGTATAAGTGTAACCTTGTCTTGTATATTTAGAAACCTACAATATTCATAGACTGGTTAATATACACTATATTGAAATTTGTATTTACTGGCCTACAAAAAAACACCTCTCTACAATTACTAGTATTCAAATGGTACGAAGGTCAAGACCAAAAGTTAAAAAGTTCAACATATTATTTGTGTGCAGTTATTAAACTATTACACTTAAATTAAGTTGCTTCTGATATTGTAATCTCCATTTTTTGTTATTATATATATAAGCTCTAATGCAGTAGTATACATCATAGACCTGAACCTTCTTTGAATATACAAAAGGTAACGTAAACATTTAAACATTTACTTACACGTCAATTATTCTGCAAAGAATTATACAAATATAAGAGAAAATTTCAAATTTTTTAATAACACCATACTTAAGACTCTTAGGGCGAAGAAAACAAAACAGTACAAATTAATTTAGGTAAGGTAATTTTGCTCTAATATGGTCATTAAATGTGTAACTTATTATTTACATATTCATTTAAGTAGAAGTAGCCTGCAATATATCAAAATAATATTTAGTTTTTTTAAATGTTGGTGCCTGCCTTTGCATATAAAAACTAGCTTAATATATTATTGCATCTGGCATACCAACATCATGCCGTATAAACAGACACACTATTATACGGATACATATATATTAGACCAACTCCAAACAGGTGACAGGTAGTGTCGAGAGTGGCAGTTTATTTTGACAGTTGTGTGAAACAGCGCACTCATGGTAAACAGCTATTTCTAGTACTGTGTTTAACTCAGCCAATTCAGTACTCAGTAACACATTATAAATAAGCTCATTTCACGGCATTATTACCTTACCTTAATTAGACTTACACTTGGATTTTCAGCTGATTTAATTTACAGGGGGGTGGGAGTGAGGGTCTTGTTTTATTTGCCTGACAGTAAGTGTTGTTGTCGTTACACTAAACGGAGAATGTATTTTGCTTTTAAAATACAGGGGTATGCTAGGAAAATTAGCATTAGATTAAGCTTGATAATCCAATTTCGCATATCTACACCACGTTGAAAACAACTAAAGTGTAGACAATAAAGAGACCAATTCCGTAGTAAATTATTTTTCTCCTCAGTACTTAACTTCTGTCCACAATAAAAAAATTTCTAATTATAAATTAAAAATAAACATAAACAATTTTATCAAAAGACAAATTTTAATTAAAAAGGAGGAATCATTTTATTTCACCTATTTATGATGTTTGTAGGTGCTTCAGGCAACACGTAACTAAGTACAATAATTGCGGAAAACTTTCAATACATCCAAACTGAATTTGAACAAATAAAACTTAAAACAACAGATTTAAATTATTCCAAAAAAGGGAAAGAGTAAGGGCCGCCTCCTATCGAAATCCATGAATAAAAATTTGTGGCACTACATCTCAAAAAGTCATGTCTCCGGGGAAGAAAAAAAGGGCAGGCCTGCTCTGAACCAGCCTCTCCAGTCAAAGTAGGCAGAGAGTGGCACACCCTTGACTGAGGCTAGCAAGAACCTATGAGATTAGGGAACAAACCAACCAACTCCAACAGTCATCCCCCACAGCAGACTATACCTATCGAAATTGCCCATGCAACCCAGAATTTCGACATTTGCGGTTAGTGATTCGTGTGTCGCTCCTGGGCATCCATACGGGTTGCCTAGATTGACAGTGGACACATTCGGTTTTTGCTGATGCTCAGTGGTGGGTTCAATTGAAAGGTATATAAACCAGCCAGAAGTCGATCCCTGCTAGGTAAAGATGCTGTTATTTCTTATTACAGTTGCAAACAAACATGTCTGATACTGTTCCGTGGTGCTGCTGACTTAATGTTTTAATGATTTACAAATACTGCTCAAAATTTCAAGAATAGTTAACACATTAAAAACAATAGAAACAGAATATATAATGTACACACTTTTTAATTCAATTTAATCTAATGGTATGAAATGATTCCTTAAGAATATACAGATGTATATGGTCCATGACTAACATATTTTATTAAGATCAATCGTACGAAAAATAAAGCAGGTCTTAAAACTCTAATCTCCATGTAAATATTTATAATAATGGAAATTTTCATTTTTATTTTGTTTTGTAGACTAAACATAGACTTATGCGACTGAAAGAATTATATGATGAGCTCCTGGTTTATATATCAGTCTCGAAAATAAACGATACAATGAACTCAAACAATTAAAATTGTATTACTGAAATTATACCCGCTAGACTGCATAGCGGGTATAGTGGAGGAATAATAATTCTACAGAATTTAAGGGCACAATATTAACTATAAACCTGTACGCCTCAAACGCGGCGCGATCTAGGCGGTCATGCATAGAATATCTGACAGTAGAATAAATTTTAAATGTCCTCCGTTAGGTTGTGCGGCCAATGCTCACTTTCAGCAGGACATGTACATTTTATTGCCTGTGCTTTAACGATAGACTATCACTCGGCGACGGTGGATGAAGTTGTAATTTCTGTTTGTCTGTCTGTGATTTGCACGAAATTTCATTTTCATATATAACCATGAGTTCGATCACGTTTTCTAGCCACTAATGTGATGGATAATTTGGCTAGTTGATAGTTTCTATTTTTTATATTATTTATTATAAGTAACCGTAAGAATATAAAAAAAAACAATAAATAAATTTTT
>NW_025780202.1:0-22229 GCF_021130785.1 Homalodisca vitripennis | reverse complement strand
GTGAAAATCTAAAAATTAGATTATGAACTAATTTGACTATCTTGCAGATAACGGTCTATATGAAATATTTCTGACTGAAACTCCGCGTCTATATATCCTGAATATTTAATTTTATTTTGAACCTGACACTGAGAAGAAATAAATATATAAAAGGATAGTAATTATGATAGCAAAATTAAAATTATTTATAAGGTAAAATGCCTAATCCACCTTGTTTCACCTCAATTTCATTACACCCGACGTAGTTCTAAACCCAATATGAGTAAAGAAATGTTGAATAATTAATAATTACAAAAAGTTGATCTGATTTGTTAAAAAGCTGCTTTTCATAAAATCACACTTATTTTATTCTTCAAGTTAAAAGTTGTTCTTTACCTAAAACACCCCCATATAATTCATTCAACACAAGTAGTACTATTCAACCAAGTTGTGTACCGACCGATGCACATCAAACTCCCATTTCCATCCTAAAACACTTGATGATGAACTGTTCAAACAAGGAATCATAGATATCATATTAATATCACAGCTCAAAGTGCAAGGGACAGTCCAAGCAAATATCGCACTTGACTCAGCCCATCCACTAGCAAACAGACAAAGAGCAGCTAGGGCTGACTGCGGCTCTAGTTTACCAGGAGACAGGCCCGCCAAACAAAAAACGTCTACGAGAAGGATTACTGCCTGTATAAATAATTTGCAGAGCCACATTGTTTGTTCTTACTTTTGTACTTGCTAGACAATATCTGCGAGTAGGGAAAGTAGGGAAAGGGTGTCAGTGACGGTTTACCCTTTATGTCCTTTGTACAAGGGCTGCAAACTTCTTGGAAGGACGACTTATATTCAATGAATTACAAATCGTCATAAATCGCATACGTCTACTGTAGGTTACCATTTTTATGCTTGGGAAAATTTGAACCACCCTTTGACGATGAACGAAACTCAAGTCTTTCCAAATATTAGTTTAAAATATTAGGATTAAATCGACATTTTCTCCTCCTTTAAATAAACTTTATTCTGTTCTCAATGATGTAGTCTTGAATAATTTTATAGGTTAAATGTATTTTATAACAAAAAGTTTTAATACAAAATGTAGTATATATATATATATATATATATATATATATATATATATATATATTATATATATATATATATATATAAATATATATATATACTGTATGTGTGTGTGTGTGTGTGTGTTGCGAAACATGGTTGTTGGCTGTAACGTTTTGGTCATCAAATTGGATTGACCCTATTTACATGAACTGGAACAAAAATTGATGGGAAATCCCATCTTAAGCGTTGAAAATGTAGGACTAAGGTTACCAATTACTGATATTGACAGACTCCGTAGCCATGAAATTAAAACCATAAGTAGGTATTAGACAGAAGACAATAATATTGTCACTTTTTTAATTTCAACTGCTGTATAGCACTTATTGTAATCTTGTAAATAGGTCAAAACTACAAAGTAACTGTAGTTTTAAAAACGGCCTTAATTATTTACAAAATGTAGAGTAAATTTAACTAAAACAGGCACCAATACGAGTATAATATTTGTGTGTTTAAATTTTGAAAAGTATTAATTCAAAAAGATTTTATTGTTCCTACTAATGCTTTAATACTTAGATGAGAAGTGTTTGGAGACACTCTGGAACTCTTGTCTTGAATGTTTTTTTACAACACAGAGGACAGTGTTTTAAATTTACTAATAACGCTGTTTAGTGGTTCAAATATTGGTACAATGGTCTGTACACTAATCCACATGAGTCGTACAAATGTTAACTTGACGTAGCTTCAAAACTCAGTTTATATTAAAAATATATTCATATGTCTTCCTTTTTATTTAGGTTCGTGGTGTCAATTAAGAATACTCAAGGGAGGATAAGGAAAAATTTAACTAGTTTTCTTGAAACTCATATTATATCTAATAATATCAAGGTTGACCAGAGAGCTCTAGGCCCTTGATTGTAAAGCCCATCCCACACTCAAGGGCGTAGACGTCTGGACGGTCCATCTGGAGAGGGATTCTGTCGGGGAGGGTCCTGACGAAACCCCCCCCCCCCCCGGAAGACCCGTTCGTACCGGTGGGAGATCCCATTCCAACACATGGCGCCTGCAGGTCAAACATCTCTGGGTGGAAGGGGTACTTTTGCAGCAAAAGGTACAGTTGGAGGAATTTGGCTGTGGTCGTGCAGCCCTAAACTACCCTTTCATTCAACAAACAAACGCTGTCTGTGTGGCGGGTTGCGTTTACGTGCTAGCCGCTGAGATGAAGGCGCAAGAATCGCTTAACGACTTTAAGCTCACGATTTCGATTTGCCGATTAGTATTCGACACATGCGTTTATTTCAAAAAACACGTTAAACAACAATATAAACAAATGCAAAACAAGGATAAGTCCTATTATTGTTGTTATCTGGTATTCTATTATTATTTAATTTACAATCACTTCAATAATATTTAGTTAATAAAAATGCTAGAATATAATTTTCTAATAACAAATATATACTTACAATGATTGTTTTTTCATTGGAGTTCTTCAATTCCATTCAAGTTGTCCTCTTCTTCTGGGTCACTGTCACTGCTGTCTGTATCCGAACCAAACTGATATAAAGAAGAGATTCTATAATATTGTCAATCTGGGGTTCTGCGGCTGCATAGTCCCTTTCGATTTTCGTGCTTGCACTTTACTGATCACTCTTCTGCGCCCATACTTGATATCTTGTCTTCGCATTAGAGCTTTAGCTTGAGACATATTGAAAGATGTATTTCTTCATAGCCACATGACTTTTGACTTCGGCCCAAATTAACTCAATGATATTGAGGTCTGGGTGGTACGGCGGAAGTCGTAAGATGTCATGACCCTGTAGTTTGAACAGTTTCGTCCAAGGCCGTTAACCGGACATGCCTTGGTTTTATATAGCTGTACAAGTTTGTGCAGTTCAGGTAAAAGCATATCTTCGCAGAATGGTATTCCGTTTTTGGGAAAGCCACACTTTATATTCTTGCTTCCTACTTTTTGAAGTAGGGAGCTTTAACAATTTGTATGTATGTTATGGTAGGGCGCGTTATCGGATACCAGTACTGAATTTGGTTCCAAATTCAGTAACCACTTTTTCCCTTTATCCACTTCATAAAAATGTCCCCATTCTCATTGTCGCTGTAGTCTCCACAAATGGTTGCTTGCTTTCCAACAGGTAAAAGCGTTGGGCACGAACCCTTTCTTTCCACCCGCAATGGATAAACTATTAGTCTCTCGCCCTTGAAAATCGGCACGTGTAACCTTCATTTGAGTCATCTGAAGAAGTTTGGTTTTGATACGACTGAGACGATAGTATATAAGATTCGTCTAAATAAATAATTATGGGGTGTCCTTTGTCCCTGTAATTTTTTAACGCTCTCAAGTATGTCATTCCTTATCTCTCGGATTTCTATCTTTTCAATTAATAATTTCCTATTGTTTGCCGTCGTTCTCCAAGTAAATTCCAGGTCCTTTAATTAATACCCAACTAAAACTTTTCACACACAACCCTGGAATTTTTTTATTTTGTCCCTCTTAGCGCCTCCTCAAAAGTTTTGCAGTTCGTATTCGATGTTCTTCAGTATGGAAATTTGTAAACTAGTCTTCACACTAGACATTTATCGAAGTCAACTAAATGAGTAACTGTCCTACGTCGTTGACGGTTTTTGTTTGGCGTAGTAAAAACTTGCCTCACACTAACCTTCAACTTGTAAAGTTCACTGTTTATTTTAGTCACAACTCGCTCTGACACTCCAGTTGCTGCAGCAGTTCTTTGGCGAGCCTTTGAAAACGGAATTTTAAACAGTTTGATGATCTGCCTCTTCCTTCATAAATGTATAAAACATTACTCACACAATTTCACGAGCCTGACTATGAATAGGCCTTTGACTTTCGACTTCAACTCAACAGACATTATCGGTAACAGCGAAACACAAGCTACACTCAGCACTGTTACAAAACAGACTGATTTTAGCGAGTGTGGTGAGTTATTTGGGCCAATACGATTCCTGAAAGTAGGGTTTTAACCATTGAGTCATTGGCAATGTTTTCGGGACCAGCAGCGCATAATGCTACCCTGCCACCCCTCCGCCTATCACCACACTCAAGGTCACGCTCGCAAGCTAAAGTCCTCGAACTGTTAAAGGATGGACAGGAAGGGTTGGGGTGGAGACGGCCCAGTGATAGAAACTCTGTTAGCTGCTGAGGTACTCCCCCCATTGTCGTTGTCAAGGAAGTACTTTTTGGCAGCGAACACATTTGCGCTCCACGGCCCCTGTCTTAGGAGGGGTGTGGCAACTGTGTTCTATCACTGGTATGCTTGGGGATAGGGTTGGGGCGGTTGAGGCTCATGGTGGAGTCAGCCCCTTTCGATATTAAAATAGAAACAAATATGTATATACAATTTTTATGACAAACTCTAATTACCAAGTATGTTCAAATTAATGCCTTAGGCTAATGGTTCAATGTTACAAGTGTTTAAAGGATAGTGATGGTAAAGGGGTGCGTAGGAAAGGTTTTTACTAGTGAATCCTGATTAAAACGAAATCTTGGATTCTAACTACTGTTGATAATTATGAGAACTCAAAAAACCTTGATATTACCCAGCTCAAGAAGATCACTTTGGCTTGAAGAGGTAGCTTTTGAGGCTGTTGTGTAGCTCACAACTGCTGCCTCCTCGCAACGAGGTAGCAGAGCTTCTACCATCCGCTCGGATGGGGCCCCTCCTCGTCACTGAAGTTTTCGGTGCTGCTGCCATCTGTGGAGAGAGAACAACAAACAATTAGAATTAACTTCCTTATTTTAGACTGCTGTACTTCAAGGTCACTCAAGGTAGTAGTAGTAGTAGTAGTAATAGTAGAAGTACTTATAGCAAATAACCAATACGATTTTATAACAATCATATTTTAACTAGGCATTTCAAATATTAAACTCCCATTCATTTTAGGCGTTCCAAAAAATCAACTAGATTCCACTTTTTAAAAGAATGAGTAGTTTTAGTTTAAACTTGTGTAACAATAAATATATAACTATGTATTGTTTAAATTAATTTACAATTAAAGTTACAAATACATTAAAGAAAGTGTTCGATCGATTAAAAAACAAACCTCTAACACAAATATTTGTAGAAATAACATTATTCACTTTTATTAAATTGTAAAGGTTGCAGAAGGAAGTTAAACTAAAAAATAGCCTAGAAAAGGAACTCAGTTAAAAAATAAAACCGAAATTAGATTGAGAAATCCTTTTAAAAGAGCAAGAAAAAATAAATTAGAAGCAATTTTAATTTCCAGTTTAGAACGTACTCCAGCATGTTAGTGGGAAACTAAAACAGAATTAAAAAAAATACTTGAAAAGGAAATATTTCCCTACAAAGTTCTTCCTCTTAAACATACAAAAATTTTCAGAAGTTTCCTTGCCACTCTGAAAAAGAAACGTGCAGAGCGCTCTGAAAACTGTACAGTCAGTGCCTTCTGCAGACACAACGAACAGCACTTACATGTTTGTTTTTTATATAAAGACACTCATACATGAGCCGGGGAGATAAACTGGGCTCAAGGCATTGAACCGACTCCCAGGTGCCATATCAGTAGGCAACGTAGTGCTGGGGCCCGGCAGCCCATGTGACCCCTCTGGAAATCTGAAAAAACAATGGAAAAATGTTGTAATAGGTTTATAATCAAGAATTTCCATACAGACGGACAGACATATGGATGGACGGCACTTTTATCTTATTAATCCAAAATCAATTGAGTGCTTCCTTTGTATAAAGATTAAACTTTACCAAGTTTCAAGGCTGTAGGACCTGTATATCAAGAATTATAACTCAAACGGACAGAGTTACCTATAAAATATTTTCAAAATGTATATGTCACATTTATCTGGAAGGTTCCAATAAAACAAGTAAGTGTTTTTAAAAAGGTTTATAATGTAAAAGTTAGTATCTTATACAAATAACTTACTTAATATACAATACCTATATATTAGTATCTTACAAATATTAGTATCTTACAAAAATTAATATATAATACCTATATATTACCTATATGAGTTAGTATCTTACAAATTTAAAATTGGTCTGGTGATGTATAACTGAAATGAATACCAATAATGTTGAATAGTTTAATATTTTTTTCATGTCTTTGAAGAAAATTGACCCAAATAAATTAACCAAACCGGAGCGTTCTTGTTCCTCCTGGGGTTATGGACAGTGACCTCCTGGGTCGGCGGTCTATGGGGTTTGCCGTTGAAGAGGCATGGAGGTAATGTGAATGGGGGTGTGTGAGACTAGGCTGTAGGTGTTTGGGGATGTAGGATGAGTGTGTAGCGGCCGGGGGTGGGTAAGTGACAGCGGGGTAGGGACTGGGGGTAAGGGACTGACCGGAATTATTGGGAGCGTGTTCATATACTCGATGGACAGGTAAATGTCTAGAATAAAGCCTGTTTACAGCGAAATGTTATGGACCCCGTACAACGCTGGGATTTACCTGCAACGATAATAAATTCACCTTAAGGCATAAACGATACAGAATATAACTGATTATAAAAATATTTTCTATGGGTTTAACTAAGGCGAACAGGACTAGTTGTTTCGTTAAATGTCAGCAAAATAATTGAAACCGCACAAATATTGTCAAACGTTTGTTGGAAATAGATACTTGCAGTGGTTCTAAAACCTTATTATTAAAATTATTACCAAGTTCATAATATAATATATTCATAAACAGTGTAATACATATTAGCAAATTTATTAGTTGTAACTAATGTTGACTACATCCCGAAACCTTTTCTTTCCTTGTTTCTATGGATATAAGTCACTTAAGATGTGTGCCTCTGTTGGGAACATACCAGCTGGATTATTTTAAATGAAGTTGTCCATATGTATTCCAACGCATGTGACGTACTTTTATCATTTTAAAACAGTACAAAATAAACAACATTCATGAATGAATTATTCAATTTAGATATAGAAAAAATTTTTAAAATATAGCATACTTTGTCCTTTCTACATTTAGTTACATCGACGTGGACACATCCTAATTATGTAGATTTGCAATGCATACAAATATTAAGATATTTTAAAATTATCTATATTGACATCTTATAGTAATTAGGCTAATTAATTAATTATATAATTGAAATTTTGTTGTAATATTCAATTATTTACGCGTAATACTTAGTTTGATATTCTAAATAATTTAATATAATTTTATTCCTAAAAACTTTCTTACTTGCACTTTTAGGTCTTTAGTAGGAGAATTTGCTTTTAAATCTACGTATCTTTTGTTTAAGTTATGTTATGTTATGTAAACTAATTGAGTTAATAATTTTTCTACACTACGGACTGAATTGTCGAAGATAGGTTTTTGAAAACATTTACCATCATAGTATGAACATAAGAAGGAGATATGTGGCATTTTCCTTAATTAGATAATATTTTACTGTATAAGGCATTTCCGTTGTAGGCGTAACTCCTGGAAACTATAATCAGTTTCTGTCTGAAGAGATCCAAAAAGTTTTATCAAATAATATACCTTCTCCTTTCCTAAATACAAAGGCTTTTAATTAGTCTTGTTTCAAATCATCTACCCAGGACTTAACTTATTCTAGTCTCTATGATCTAATGTATTTAACTTTGTAATATTAATTCTTAAGTGACGCCGTCCAATAACTTTTGGTATTTTATAGGGAAAAGACTAAGTTTAACTGTGTATGTAATTGAAAGTTTTAACTAGTAAGCGAAATTATGTTTTAAATGTTTAGGCGTACCTTTAACTTTAGTTAAAATCATATTTTACTAATAAAAACTTGTGCAAAAACGCCATATAAATACATAAATTTAATACTAGTGTGCTTTTTATGTCATATCGAAAAATGATCTATGAAAGAAACATTTAATTTATTTAATAGACATTTAAGTATTATTCCTGTTACATGGTAAAGATGTTACCTTAAAACAATAAACCTGTTCTAAGTTATAGCATCACTTATACATGTAATGTACACCTGAATTTCCGTACGAATAAAACTTTAAATATTCAAAGTTAAGCGTGTACTTGACTAATTCTGTGTCTTAGTAATTCGCAATTGAGTAATAAAATTTTTAGTAAGTATTAAAAGAATAATTTAAAAGTGTACACCTTAGTCTATTCTTGATAATTTGAATCAGATATCCCAAGGTAAAATTTAAAATTCTACGTAGGTGTTGTAGTTGGAAATATATATATTAATTTTCAATACCGTAAAATGCCATATCAATAAGTATCCATATATGCAGTATCTAAACTGAAGTTTTTTAGGACAAATTATAATGTAGGGCAAACATAAAATTTAAAAAAATAATTTTTTAAGTACTTTGCTACTTGCATTTTGAATTCCAGATACCCTATTGGAATATATTTTCTAAATGTTTTATCAAGTATTTCTTGTTGTTTTATATCTGAATAAATAAATACGGTACTTTTTCATTACAGGCTATGTCCGTAAGGGGTATTTACCTAGTAATCATTGATAAATTTCCTTATTGAAAATTTTTGGTAATTAACAAATTTTATTTTCCCTTCTATTGTATTTACAGGTTGATCTCTATTAAAAATATGTGTATGTGGCAACAAGATAGCTTGAGAGTCAATTACTGTAGACGCAGTGTAAACGAGAAAGTTATAATATAAAGAAAGAGTTATGATTATCAAACCAGACCGAAATATATGCAACAGTGTATTCTATAGAACCATTTTACAGAAACTGCCATTTTAAACTTTTTGGTTTAGGTCAAATGTTCATGATGTAGTTATTCTCCACAGTTTCTGATCTCTCAGCTCATCGCAGAAGTTCCACCAGGAATAAGACGTGATGTCCATACCTGGCAGGAATCACATGGATGAGTTTTACACTTATAATATAGAAATTGAAATTTTCCTTTATATCTTGCTACACAAATCATTTTACATCACACTTTAGTGACTATCAATCACAGCACATGGCATTGTGTAATACTCGTAATTACGTTTTTACGAAGGGAATTTAATTTTAATATTGTATTATTATTTCCTTGGATTTTTGTCTTGTATAGTAATTTTTAAGAAAAGTCCCATTTTAATATCTATGGAGAAACTTCTAACCTAGTGTTTTCATCAGATTTTGATCTTCTCTGTACCCAAACAGGGAGAATTCGTATACAATGTTCCTGCTCATCTTCCTTACACATAAGTCCAAGTCCAAGTCGCTGTGACTGTGGGGGGGTGGATCCCCCACATCTATCAAGGCCTCTGCCGGTTAGGCTTTTGCCTTGTGTCTCTAGGGTCAAAGCCCTAGTAGCTTTCGCTACCTGTCAGTGGGGGTTGAAGTGTCGTGGTGCAGTCGAAGTTGTAGTCGATGTCATCAGTCATTAATGGGAAGACGCAGTTGGGGGACCTCCTGGGCGCGAAGCTATCAGATGTGATCCCACGGGGAGGACTCTGCAGCTTCCTCAAGGCTCGATGTCAGGCCTTCCTGATGGTAGGGACGTTGGACGAAGCCCTGACTACGGTGTTCCTCACGAACCAGGGCGACCCAGTGGCCCGCCGGAGACACACGCTTTGTCTCGTATACAATGTTCCTCGCTCATCTTCCTTACATATAATTAATTTATTAATAATTTTTACGTATTTGATAAAAGATATGTTTATGAAAAGAATTTTGAAACTTGTATCTTAAATCAATCTTTCTTGCATGGTTAAGTATGTAAAATATTGAAAATGAGTTGAAATAGGTGTATGCAAGCTTACTGTAATGAAAATGCCTAACAAAATTATTTTTAATTGTTTATATTTGATAAATTACAACACAGATTGTGGGGAGTTTAAAGAGAAATATGGTTTTATAATTTGTTAAATCTTTCAATTAGTTTCTTGTATTACCACCAGATTGTTCTTCTGTAGTGTAATAAAAAATAAATAGTAATTTGAAGTTATATATTAATTGAAACGTTCTTATTCAATTCCAGTATCATTTAAAATATGAATTTTATTATTAATTATATTATTAATGAGAAAAATAATTATTTTCAGGGTAATACAGTATATTATTACCCACTGAAAATGCTTCCTGAACGATATAAATAAGAATAAAAATTTCCATTTTCTGGAAAGGTAAATTTTAACTAATTAGATTAATATTTGCCCTAATTCTCTGTGACATTAATTAATTTATACCATTCCGTTCCGTTCCGCACTTCGTTAAATACAAGAATATAAACGTTTATCTTCGGTGTTTAAAATTAATGCATTTACATATCGAATATATGGGTCAATATATCACACATTATACGTTTAATTGCCGAAATAACCGGAATATGGAGCTTCTTCCAGGGCTAGAGTTAAAGATAGTAGAGCTATTTCTTCACAGTAGGTTTACATAGAAATTCCCCACGCGTTTTCTCCCGCTGTGGCCAAAATCCATAGGATTCAGTATACCCATCCTTATTCTATTCTTTCGGTAATTTATAGTAAATACTCAGGTACAATTTTCTGGTACAGTTCTCGTAATTTTCGGCAAAATCATTTATATAAGTATTATTGTTCCCACAAAGGAAAAAAAAAAAAACTATCTAAATGTCTTATGGCTATTTATTGTTTCTCTCTGTCCATCCTTTTGCATTGAAGGGACTATTAGACGCAAATATGCGTCTCTTATGCTTCCTTATTTTGTATGAAAATCTTTTAGGAATAATGGATGAAAATTTATAAAATCATGTATTAATACCATTTAAAAAAGGGTGGTTCCCCTCCATAAAAAAGTCATTACAAATTTTATGTGGATGAAAGAACACTCCCGTCTATCCGTCAATACGGAGAATCGCAATGTACCTACACAAGGATCAACACAACAAATTTCAAAAATGGTCCAAAAGACGTTATACTGCAACAGCTTGCAGTAACCAGCAGGTTTATGTCGGGTAAATCATTATTTTTGCTAAAGCACCACGAACGGTCTTCTGTCCGAACGTATTTGTTCCTCTAATCGATGTTCCTCGTGTCTTGTCAATATTTGGTAGCTTACGCGTTGTGCGGGCAAGCGCTGGCGCAAATCTTGTAGACGTCGAAACATCAAAATATAAATAAAAACATTTCTGCTTGTATAATGTATAATTCTATTACCGAAAAAACTTTATTTTTTGCTCTTTGGCATTTCTAATAAAACATTGAGCGGTAATGATTGGCTATACTTCTCTTGTTATGATATCGTGGTCAGATGACCATTTAGCTATAAGGAAAGTAAAACAAAGAAAAAATATTCAATAAGTTTTTCGCCCCCACTTCAATTATATTCAACCAAAGGAAAATATTTTAGAATCTTCGTGAGGAGTCCCTCATTTCCGAGGGTTGATGATGCGTTAACTTAAAGCATGGTTTAACATCTGTTGACACAGCCCTGTGCAAACAAAGTTCAGCAAAACGAGGCCTTAATGTGTAAAGTCATGTTAACACCGGAAAAATTATTAAACGCCATGGACAAAGTCGTGGAACGTTTTATTTAATATTTCTCCAACAGGCATATCACCTCCTTCTAAATTAAAATTTATTTTAATAAAATATAAATTTGCTGCTATTTAAAAATATACAAAAAACACTATAAACTCCCTGAATTACATTTCATGTATATTGTTTAAAAGGCCATATTTTAATTTAATTCTATTAATTACTTCTTTTTTTTCTAATATTACTATTGCCGTTAAATACCATGTTTATTTATTTTGTACTGATCAAAAGTTGAATCAAAACAGTGATTTTTCCTCCCCATAATCCTTACCATCTGCGGAAATAAACTAAATTAATTTGTCTACTTTACCGATCTTAAGGAATACTTATTTATGAATTTTAAAATTAAAAAATACTGTCAGTTTATATAAAAATATTTGAAAAGCACAATCCTTACGTAGATTTAATTTATAGTTTTACTTTGAAAACTAATTAATAACGAATAGCTGAGCTGAGAGGTCGTTTTTAAAACTAACAGTAAAAAATATCTTGGAAAAAATTTGTTGATTGTAAGCGGAATAATTGTTTAAAAACAACATGATAGGTTTTATGTAAACGTGTCCGATAAATATTTCCACTCTGCCTAGGGAACATTCAATGGATGAGTAATGTAAATACAAGTGATAAACCGCACACTGTTTACCAAAGTTTTAATGAAAGGCGGTTTTAGTTACGTTGGTTTTATAACAATCCATTTTGTAATCCAATTTCTCTCTTAACTTGCCGGCATTTTAAATCACTGGTTGAGAGTCTTATAATTTTGAATAATTTCCATACCACTTCCATCTGAGTGAAGTTATAGCATATATATTCAATAATACTTATTAGAAACTTCATCTTTCATTTCTTATACACTGATGAACATGTTCTACTATATTGAAAGATTCCTGTAAAAATGTACAGGGAAACACCCTGAAACTAAAGAGCCGCTACTGAGTATCCTCTTGTAAAAGCGCATCACGTGACAAAGGGGTAGGGAGGTAGGGTTGGTGCATCGGTAAACCTAGCACTTCCCCGTTATCACAGTGTCACTGGTTTTAAACTTCTGAGGTTTATTATATTTACATACACTTTGTAAAAGGACAAGTTTTAATTCTAGTTCATACTATATATATTGTAAAATAAAATGGCAAATAAATTTTAATTACTACAGTCGTAAAACCCTTGCCACAGTGTAAAGATATACGAATGGTAATATCCATCATCAAGTTTAACACCAACATCAGATAGTTCATCATATTTGAGTCTCCAATAACCACTGGGAAAAAAATATATAAAAGCGCCTGACGCTCCCCGTAAATATCTCACTTAACAAGACACAACCAGATCGCCCCCCCCCCCCCCCCCTCGGGAGACATCAGGATACATCTCTCAGCTAGATCTTGGTGATGCTAGCTAATAATCTAGCAGGGACCACTGATGATGAGCGCCGGCCTGTTTTGTCTTTATTCCCCTATCCCTACTGGACAGCTTTTTTAGTGGAATTAAAACCTTCAAGGATATTGGACCTCGTAAAGTTAGGGAGTCGATAATATGGATACGTTATTCCTTTTTCACAAAAAGATATTATATTTTTTAAGCCAATTCGTATTTTATGATCCAATTATTATAGTAAGTATAGAATACTGATATTTGATTTGAGATAAATTTATTCTCGTAATATCTTTTACTATAATGGTACGTTCACAGGTATTTTGTTCTGGAATTAGGTTGGAGTCTTTTTAGGCAAATGTGGTTTTGTGTAAATTAGCGGATATTACACACAGAGAGAATTTGTAAGGCTGAACAGCAAGGAATTAAAAATAGTTAATGATTAATATACACAATACTTAAAGTATATTTTTTAACAATAGACATTTGTGAATAAAACAGGATTTATCCGCAAATATTTTATATTCCAGTGTATACAAGAAATCAATAACACTTTCGTGTAGAGATCTGCTAAACCGATCTCTTTCTTCTCCTTAGTAATTTTTAGTCGTCCAAAATAGAAAACTGATACGTATTATGCAGCGCTTCGCCAGTTCAGGGCAGCAAAGGATAATAAATTGGAACAATACTGTCACTTTGACACCAACTACTCCCTGTTTCGATATAAAATACGAGGAAGAGAAACTGTCAATCTTGGGATTTCAAATAAAAGAAGCATGAGAATTTAAATTCCATCATTCCAATCTCTTCCAGGATACCCAAATCACTCTCAATATTGTAAAATTTGATGCGGCTAAAAAAACCTATAAAAACGGGAATAATTGCCCTTAAACACAACAAACGCCAACTCAGATTTATATATATATATTATCCTCCCCGTTGACAATACCTTGGTGTTTGCTTAGGGAACAACGGGAGAGCTTCTTGTCAAATTAACCCTAGAACATGCGACGCTCTAGCATACAAGTACCAGCAACTGAGTGTAAAAAACTGATGTAAAGAGCGTATCACGTGACAAAAGTAAGTGGAAAGCGGTTGTTTAAAAACCAAACTGTAAACCAAAACCGCTTCATTAAAAACTTTGGTAAAGTGTGGCGGTTATCTCTTGTAGTTTACATTACTCCATCATTGAATGTTCCTAGCAGAGTGGAAATATTTTAATCGACCGTTTACTTAAACCCTACATGGTTTTAATACAATTATTCCGTATAATCAATACAGATTTTCCTATCACTTTCAAGGATTATTTTTACTGTTATTTTAAAACACCTCAGCTCAACTATTTGCTAATTAATAGTTTCGTCAAAGTAAAACTATAAATTAAAACTACGTAAGATTTGTGCTTTCAAAATTTTATATAAACTGACCATTTTTTTATTTAAAAAATTCATAATAAATATTCCTAAGGAATCGGTAAAGTAGAAATAATTTAGTTTATTTCCCAGATTGGTAAGGATTAAATGGAGGAAAAAATCCTGTTTTGATTCCACTTTTGTTCAGCATACAGCAACATAAGATTTACAGGTACTTTTAGAAGGCAGGAATTAGGAAAAAAAAGTAATAAGAATTAAAATTATAATAGGCTTTTGAAAAAAATATACATGAACTGTAAACATTCAGGTGAGTTATATGTATTTTTTGTTATATTTTATAAATAGAGCAAAATTTATATTTATTACATATAAATTTAATTGAAGGATGGTGATATGACTGTTGGAGAAAATATAAATAAAACTGTCCAGAGCTTTGTCCATGCGTATAATTTTTCCGGTTAACAATGCTTTACACCAATTAAAGGGCCTCGTTTTCTGGTGTGTCCAACAGATATGTTAAACCATGCTTTAGTTAACGCATCGACCCAATGCGGAAATGAAGGGGACCTATCCTCTCAAAGATTACTAAATATTTTTCTTGGTTTGAATAATTGAAGTGGCGGAGCGAAATACTTATGAAGTATTTTTTTCTTGATGTTTACTTTCTATACCGTCAAATGGCATCATGACGTATCAATAACAAGAAAGGAAGTAAGCCAGATCATTATCGCTAATGTTTTTATTAGAAATTGGCCACAAGAGTAAAAAATTAAAGTTTGTTCGGTATAAATTGATTACATATATTACGAAGCAAGAAATGATTTTATTACTTTTGCATGTTTCGACGTCTACAAGTATTTTGCGCCAGCGTGCTCTGCACATACGCATAGCTACCAAATATTGACAAGACACGAGAATATCGATTAAGAGGAACAAATACGTCGGACAGAAGACGTCGTGTGCTTTAGAAAAATTAATTGATTTACCGACATACAAAATCCTGCTGCTTACTCGAGCAGCTCCAGTAGATGCAGTATCAACGTCTTTGGACCAATTTGAAATTTTGGTATCCTTTGTGGATACATTGCATTGTCCATTGAGGAACGGGCTATTCTTATACACATATCAATTTGCAATGACTTTTTTTATGGAAGGAACCAACCCTTTTTATTTAAATGGATTAAATACATAATTATTATAAATTTTCCATACCATATTCCTAAAACGATTCTTCATTACAAAATAAGTAAGCATAGACGGCATTATATTGCTATAAACATCCTTCAATGGCCCAAAAGATGGACAGAACCAATAAATAGCCATGGCATTTATAGTTTTTTTTCCTTTTGGGGGAACTAAGAAGTATTATAAAATGAATTTCCGAAAAATACGACTATACAGAAAATAATACCATGATATTTACTATAATTACACAAAAGACATAGGAATACAGGCGATGAGGTATACTAGAATTCCTATGTGATTTTGGCCACAGCGGGAGTGGGGGAAAATCGCGTGGGGAATTTCTAATGTAAACCTACTGTGAAGAAATAGCTCTACTATTCTATTAAACCTTCTCAAGCCCTGGAAGAAGCTCTATGATTCCCGGTTATTTTCGGCAATTAAAAACGTATAATTGGGGTGTGATATATTGACCTATATATTCGATATGTAAATGCATTAGTTTTAAACACACGGAAGATGAAACGTTTATATATCTTGTATTTTAACAGAGTAAAGTATGCGGAATGGAAACGGAAATGGTATAAAATTATAAAAAAAAAGGTTTAAAAATATAGTTTTTTTTTTATTAAAGCAATAAAAACTACTGTAACGTAAATTAGTTATACTGCCTGTTTCTATCGGAAATTTTTTACGCCAAACTATGGCTATTCTTTTGACTATTATTACTTTTCAATGCGGATAAACAGATTATTCTTTAGATTCGATCCACATCTATAAATGAACAAACAAGCTGAATGCTTTACTACCCAAGCTTACTCATGTTAACGAATTTAGTTTATGCTATATAACTAAGTTTTTAACAGTCATTCTTTTTGTTTTAGTTACAGTTTAGCTAAGAGCATCTGATTTATAACAAAGTAGCCAACTTATTAAGCCTCGCAAACGGAACTTAAAAACTTTTAAACTTTACCCTTAAAATATAAATTTGAAACTGTAACATGTTGAGTGTAAATAGGAATTAAATGTATTCAAATGAATTTTGAGTATTAAGCTCCATGGTCACCTTATCCCTCTTAGTGCAGAGTCTGAAGTCCTGACGCTATCAATCAAAGAATTCTTGACCGCTGAATCATGGACTTGATATTTCGTTACAGAGATCCTAAACAATTTGGTGACGAAGAAAGCTTAAAACGAACTCTTGTCGTCATCTGCAACAGTCTAAGTCAATTCCTTAGACATACTAAACAGAGTGCAATATAGGTGAAGAGATACTTATCATTTGTCTCATCAGGTACAACAATTGAGTGCTCCTAAAGATGTTTTAAGGCATGATTTTCAAAGCGTCATGTAGCAACCGAGTTTTATTAACACAATAAATGTAGATATGGTAGGAAGGAATCGATTAATGTTATAATGTTCCCGATTAACTACAGTTAAGTGCAGTAGATCTTTAAAATCTGACTCGACTCCATGGATTGATTTATTCTCAATAGATAAAAACATATTGGCAGACGAAGAAGCTCAAAACAAACACTTTCAATCACATTGAAGACGATGCAACTTAGAGGAAGGTGTGAACTGGAGATTTAAATGAATTTATACTTAATTTTGTTTGTAGCGTTGTGATAAAAGCTTATCTCCATAGTGGCAAAGTAGACAACTACTTTCCCCACAAGGAAAGTGCATCGTGTTAAAAGCCAAGTTCAGTTTTAACCGCTTCAATTTTTGAAATTCAGGCAAACGGTTTTGTTTTATAGATTTTTCTAAGGTCATCATCACGTTTCATCTTATCAGGACTTATAATCAAACTAATTGATAGTTAAATACAATATCTCCATGAATAAGCCTTATTTGGTAATTTAATTCAATTATTGAAGAGGTCGTACCCCTTAAAAACACTTTTTGAATATAATAAGATTTAATTTACAATATAAAAACAATACAAATTGACAGAACCTCAAAAAGTTAAGCCACAAATTTAATAAATTTTTACCGAACACTTGAAAATATATCGCATTTATGTCTTTTAATTACGGTGGAAAACCCTAATTTAATTTATCCCACATTCATAGCGAGTAAGTTTCCTGACTCTTAAACAAATAATATTTAAAATTGCTGCAGTTCATTATATATGGCCCGTGTCACCTGCAACATTTCCTTGCTAGAAAGGAAGTTCCATTCATAAAAATTTCGTAGGACTACAAGTTCAGGTGTTGTCGCTAATCTCCGGAATCCCGTAGATGACACTCTGAGTGAGTTATATTACGCGGCCAATTATTTGCTCAGGTACTAACATATTTGTCATTGAAATGGCCTCTCAAAAGGTGTATTTTCATTCTTAAATTTATAGTTGTTAAGTTATGTACAAAACTGTAGCGTTAGGTTTTTGAATCATAAGAAAAAGTTATCCTGAAATATAAGTTTAAAAAAGGGATGTTATTACATTTTTTTTGAATAATTTTAGTAAATAGGTGACAGAACTACATGTAATAATAACAATATTTAACGTGTGTCTGTAATCTGGATATTCTGATGGGGTTTAGTTCCTAACCTTGAAGTTTTAAAATAGTTCGAAAATTTCATTTTTTTGATGATTCCTTGAGAATTTACAGCCGTACTTTTCAAAGAGAAGAACATTTGAGAAACTTCTGTAATGTACTGTTCCAAATAAAAACTAGTGGATGGAATGGTGTGGAAATTATATACAGCTAAGGTAATGTAAGTGCAAGTTTTAATCAACGGCGGGAGCTGAGATTTTGTCTTCAATATATTTTAAACGAAAATCACAACAAATTTCAAAAAACATTTATCTTCAAGATAATGAATGTTATTTTTTATCCTAGTACAAAATAATGAAATAGACAATGTATCCTCCTGTATTTGTAGCCTACTATAAAGTATGTCATGTTGTCTATATAATGTTTTCGAAGTTTATATATAGACCTGAGTTAATGAAAGGGATTTCTGCGTACAGAAACTATCAACTAACAGTTTAATGATCTAATAAGAATTATCTGATATCACACTTAGTGAAAAAAAAAAATTCCTGCCTTATGACCAAAATGCAATATCAAGGGTTAAAAACGTTTCTCTTTGGATAGTAGATTAATTTTGTTAATTATTTTATTGAATGTTTATAGTAATTATAATTGGAATATACTTTCCCTTTATTTGTATATTGGAAGTCACACTTAGGGCGCTGCTCTTTTTTTTATAAAACATTGTAATCACAGACACAACAATTATCACAAAAGTTTGAATTTATATAAATTTATAGCTTACAGACATAATAACTGTGGAAAAACAAGAACTTCATATCAGTAAACTAAAATATACTGTAGTATATTTTACTAATAATGTTGTGTCTAGTGCTACGTTTAAATGATTTGTTTTTTTTCCAGTAAAACATTAGTAGGGCTTTAATAGTTGAATTAGCAATGGGTTTATTGGGTTTTACCATATCAAATATCTAGTGTGATGGTATTAGTAATTAATAGGTTATTTCATCGCAATTAGTAGTTAATGTTAAAGATTCAGACCATTTTACTAATTAACAAATTATAATTTCCACTCAATTTTATAATATATTCCGGAAAAAGCAACATATATCATAGGGTAGGAGACATACTTTTCAGTCTTTATTTCTGTTATGTAATATTTTTGGTATTTTTATATGTTAAATGATGAACATTTTTCAACAATCTAAAGCACTAGTACAATATATACCAAAACGTTTGAACTACTTTATTAGAATTTTTTTTTAACTTTTCCATTTAAAGGTCTGCTAAAATCTTCTAAGCATAAAATTACATAATACTGAGTGAACTCGAGGAGATAAAGCTAACAATTCTGCTAACCGGACAGTTTGTCAGGATAAATTAAACAATCAGCTCTCTCCCGCTTGATTACTCTCCGCAGTCCGAGTTCTCACTGAATAATGTTTCATCTCTCCAACACCAATTAACCGACTCGGTTTACTCGTTGGCTAAATTAATTACGCAAAGCAAACGTTTCACAGAGAATTAGGGCAAATATTAATCTAATTTGTTTAAAATTTACCTTTCCAGAAAATGGAATTTTTTATTCTTATTTATATCGTTCAGGAGCATTTTCAGTGGGTAATAATATACTGTATTACCCTGAAAATAATTATTTTCTCATTAATAATATAATTAATAATAAAATTCATATTTTAAATGATACTGGAATCGAATAAGACGTTTCCATTACTATATAACTTCAAATTACTATTTATTTTTATTACACTACAGAAGAACAATCTGGTGTTAATTCAAGAAACTAATTGAAAGATTTAACAAATTATAAACCATATTTCTCTTTAAACTCCCACAATCTGTGTTGTAATTTATCAAATTTAAACAATTAAAAATAATTTTGTTAGGCATTTTCATTACAGTAAGCTAGCATACACCTATTTCAACTCATTTTCAATATTTTACATACTTAACCATGCAAGAAAGATTGATTTAAGATACAAGTTCAAAATTCTTTTCATAAACATATCTTTTATCAGATACGTAAAAAATTATTAATAAATTAATTATATGTAAGGAAGATGAGCAGTGAACATTGTATATCGAGACAGAGGCAGTGGTGACTTCCGCGCGGGCCACTGGGTCCGCCCCTGGATATCGCGTGACGGGAACACCGTTAGTCATAGGGCTTCGTTCAACGTCCCTAACCGTCAGTGGAAGGCCTGACATCGGAGCCCTTGAGGAAGCTGCAGAGTCCTCCCCTGTGGAATCACATCTGATAGCTTTCGTCCGCGCCCCACAGGAGGGTCCCCCCAACTCTGGCGTCCATTTCCCATTGATGCACTGATGACATCGACTACAACTTCGACTTGCACCACGAAACTCTTCACCCCACTTGACAGGGTAGCGTAAAGCTACTAGGGCGCTTTTTGACCCTCGAGACACAAGGCCAAAAGCCTAAAACCGGCAGAGGCCCTTGAAAGAGTGTGGGGGATCCACCCCCACACAGTCACCAGCGACTTGGGACTTGGACGAATTTCGATTGGACCTAGAATAACATAAATGTAGACTGATTCTTTCTGTACCAATTATAGTACTAGAAGGGATTTAAAACCTTAAATTAAACAAAGTTCTTTCTGCTTAACGTATACAATAATAATTTAAGGTAATCAACATAATTATCGGCCACTTATGTCTACAAATGAAGAAATAAATTCATTGCAAAAGTCCTTAACATTAAAATCCTCTTAACTTGGAAATGCGTTATTAATAACATTAAGGAATTGTTTCCAACAATGTTTTTCTTCTGTGATTGATAATCGCTAAAGACCTAGAATGTTTAATAAAATTTTCTTTGGCGTAAAAAGAATATTTAGAGAAAATCTTTTTGGAATTTGTTAAAATTAATAAGGTAAGTCGTACCATAAATCCTTGGTCTCGAGTCCTAGCCTTCGCCATTAGTACTGCGATTCCTGGTGTAGATTTCCCACGCCTCTGCGTGTTGAAAGATCTTTTGGTAATATTAGATCTAAAAAATTAAATAAGACTCTAGCCCTTAGCCAAGCTTTCGGGTATCAATATGCACTTGTTCTGGCTCTCTGCGTTTTTTGGAACCTACCGTTTAAACGAAAACGATCCTGTATTTATCTAAAGCTTTATGATACATTGTCGCATTGTTGATTTCCATTGATAAAAATTATGAATAGTACGTACTACTAGTTTCTCGGTTTTTGCCTTTACTTGCTTGTTTACGTCATGACTATTAACTAACATTAAGTACATATGTTATCATTAATATGTTCAATGAGAACATCTTATGCATTAAAAATATTTCAATGTTATATGGACGTTAATAAACCGTGGAATGAATTTTAATTTAAAAGATAATTATTCATAATATAAAGTTTTTCAAACAATAATACACCTATGACTAGTGTACTTTTCCCAATCATTTGGAAATCTTATACATGATATTTTTTGCTATGAATAAACCTTTAAATAGCTCTGATTCAATTTTTTAATATAAATTTATTTGTGTGAAATATGGCGTGTAAATAATTTTTGAGAGAAGTTTAAAAAGTGCACTGTTTTTGTATACTACGTAAATTAGGTACGATAAAAGCAAACAATCTTAAAAATCCAAAAGTTTTTGTAATATAGACAAATTAGCAATACCATAAACGGTCGATATATCGATAAAGATTTCAGGCTAATAAGTCTTACAGTAAATATATTGACTACAAACAACTCACAATCTAATAAAGGAACAGATCTTTAAAATAAAGAGAGTATCATTTCAAATGTTTATATGGTAGGTACTCAGATGTAATATATAATTTAATGAACATTGTATTGTCGATTTAAACTTTTGGTACTACACACTCGACTAAGTTAAAAAAAATATTTCAGGTAGAAACTACTTGATTTCAGATCAGAAATGAAGGTACACACTCAGATCTCTATTCCTACTATGTTTATTTGTGTACAGAGGATGGATGGAAATAAAGGTACAAAACACAAATTAAGGCAATGTTTCATAATACAAAACGTACCTTTGCAATGCTACAACTATAATCATCAAACATAAAGAAAAGAAAATGTGTATCATATGTTAACTTTTCTAGATACATTATGATGTGATAAAATATTATTCGTTTAAAACTAAGACCTAAACTGTTTTTTAAGGTAAACAAGTGAGTTTGAGATCATACAACTAGTAATTTTTAATTAATGAAAGTACCCACTCATCCATGTAAGTCCTGGT
>NW_025780201.1:0-22719 GCF_021130785.1 Homalodisca vitripennis | reverse complement strand
AGAATTTAAAAATTAGCATTGGAAAAAATGATCTGATGGTTACTCTGTGGAAAACATTAAGCTACTTGGTTTTTGGATTGTAAAAAACCCCTCTAGATATTAGTGAATTTTTATAAAAATTGTTCTTATTTGAAACCCGACTTTGGGATACGTCCTTTAAAAAAGTACGCATTTAACATTTAAAAATATTTTTGCAAATTGGGTTTTTATACATTATATTTGGGTGCGTTAAATACAGGTGAGTAAAATAAAAAATTTTAGCATTCCATTTAAATTACAGTTTTGTTTGGACTCCCCACGAAATTACAAAAGAAAACCCAGACCACCTGGCCCCTGTTTGGCGGTGAAAACCAAGTGAAAGAATTAAAACTCGTTTTCAAATGTCCCTTTTTTATTTACCCGCTAAAAATCTATTCGGTTTTTTGAACCCCAGAATTCTGTAGGGATTACTGGTTTTTTTGGAAATTTTGAAATAAAAAAGTGAGCTGTGGAAATTTTTTTAAAAAACTTTATTAAAGATCTAAAAAAGTTAATTAAATTATTGCTTAAATGCCCAAAATGAAAAATTTTAAAATACAGATTTTTAAGGTTTTTTTTTTTTACCTTATTAAAAAAGATATAAAAAAAATTTTACAAGATATCTTGAAGAATACCACCAAAAAAACAAAAAGTACAGTTAAAAAAAGAGTTTAAATATTTTAAATTTATTTATATTTTACAATTTAAAATGGTTTGGTTTTTTTTTTAATGGGTTTTTTTAATTTCAATAAATTTTGTTTCCTTTTATTAAATCCACTAGACCCCTTTCAATGCTAAAACCGTTTCCCTCGTTGCAATGCAAAGTTCCTTTCTTCTGAAAATGTAACAAAAATGGGTTTATTTAGGGAAAACTTTAAAAAAGGGGGTTTTTTTTTCTTACAATATTCTCACCCCTTTGGGGATCCTATCCCCGAATTTTTTTTATTATAACCCCTACAATTAAACCCCCCCAGAAGTTTATCTGGAGAACGAGTGGGAAAATCTGTAGCTTTATGGCTTTTGGGCTATCCATTTTTCAGGAAAACCCATTTTTCTTAGCTACGGTCTTTGTTCAACTTCGTTTTGAAGGCCCTCAATATATTAGGCCAGACATTTTAAGGGGAAAATTTATCCAAAATCCATTTTAAAATTTCCCCCAAAAAGTAGGTACAATTTTCCTATTTAAAATTTTGCTATACAAATTTTTTAGGTATGGGGATTTTCAAATAAGCATGTTATGGGGATTCACATTTGGCTTTTCAACGTTACTTAAAAATGTCTGCTAAAATCCAGACACGTAATGAAGTCATGGTGTTTTTTCATTATCTTTATGCCATCAACAAAATTTATAATGTAAAAAATATCTTTCAAAGCTCTGGGGTCCCTTCTTTTGGGTGTATATTTTTTTGTAAAGACCCTCGAACTTTGATTTGTTTAAAACAATAGAATTTTGCTTATTCCCTATGGGTTTTAGGGCAGAAACAAAAAGATCCGCAGTTTTGCATTCAAAATTTTGCAATTTCTTCCCTTTGTTGTGATCGCAAAAAATCCAGTTTTTAAACACTTTCCCAGAAGCTTTGGAAATACTTTTCATGTTAGTATATATTTCAGGAAATTTGATGTGGAGTGAAATGAAAACGCTCACGAAAACCTTGACTTGTAAAACTCCCTCCTACTGGGGTAAACCATAAAAAAAATTATCAATAAAAAAGATTATAGAAATTGGCTTTAAAGTTTTTGAAACTGATTTTTAAAATGTTGAAAGAGTAAAATTTCTCAAAGATTTTGTCTTAGTTTCTTTCTTTTTCGTATGAAATTTGGTTTTTTTTTAAATTTAAAAAACGGTTAAGTTTGATAATGAACAAAAAAAGCATTTTTGTTTTTGTTTTAACAGAAGAAAAAATGCAAAATTATAGCTAACAAAGTTGCCTTTTAATTAAGTAAGTTTTTAAGAAAATGAAGATGAGGGGGCTAATTGCCCTTTCATTCCCCCGGCCTTTTTGGACGTATTGTGATTGGGGTGTAGGTTTTAAAATTTGAGGATAGTAAAGTTTTAAAACCCGAAAAATTTTCCCGTTTATTAAAAGGGACATTGTTTATAGGTGTTGTTTGCTTGGTTAGATTTTTTTAAATTTAAAAAATAAATCAAATTGTATTTGCAGAAAAAGGTATCCATTCTTAATCGGGGAAGCCAACTTATTTGGGTGAAAAGTGGTGAAAAAAAAATTTTTAAAATAACCCTTTTTCTTGTTTGAAAAATTTTAGGATTTCATAATCTAAATAAATTTTTTTAAAAAAAAACTGTGGGGTTAAATTTTTAATACATAGATTTTTTATATAGTTTTTTTTTTAAAACTTATTTAAAGTATGCGAAAAATGGTTACTTAAAACTAAAAATTTAAAGTAAAAAATTTTTTTTTTTTAAGATATAATCTTTACAAAAATTATGTTAAAATTTTAATCCCATAAAAATTAATTAGTTTGCGATCATAATAGTTGCGTAATAATGGGGGTGCACGCTTTTTTTGCCACAATTTTTTGCTTTGCTTATTTTAGGGAGCCCCAAAACGCCATAATAAAAAAAAATTTCGGTATGGGCCCCTATAATAAATTTTCGGTTTTTGTTGAAATTTTCAATATGTCGTTTAAAACCAGTTTTTGTATTAAAGTAATAATATGTTATTCAGAAAATTAAGATTTTTCGGCCCAGATTTTCGATTTTTTTTATTTTTTGTTTTTTCCCCGTAAGTTTTGGGGGCTAATCAATAACCCCCATATAAAATTATAAAAATAAATTGAAAAAAATATTTTGACGTTAAGAAATTTTCGTTTTGATCCTAACAACGCTTTAAAAATAAAAAAAAAATTTTTTTGAAAATCCTAATTTCTATTAATATTATTATGTGATTTAAAATTAATAAAGGTCTTAAAATTTTGTAAAAATTAACATGAAACACCAAAAATACTATAATTTGCGTATTTTTCTTTAATACTTGATGTAAGTATAATCCTTTCGGCCAGAAATGAAATATACTTAAAAATTATACTTGGGTCGGATAATACAAACTAGAAGAAAAGGGGGTGTTAGGGTTGGGGGGGAAACTTTTTAAACGGGTTTTTCATCATTGTGCTTTTTGATATTAATTAGAAACTGTTTACACTCCCATCCCGGGCGCCATCAATGGATTTGCGTTGATGTCTGCCTGGGGGGGGAAACGGGATGTATGTGTATAATTACTATTCATTTCACTTTCCTTTGACAAGCCAACATTTGCTTTCAGAAACCTAACAGAATGTCTTTACAAGAAGTCGTGCCCCCCGTTACACGTTTATCGTTGCACTACACAGCACAAAACAATTGTGGTTGAATATTTCACCTAACGTTCTTGAAACAGTCTCTTAAAAATTTTGTGAATAAAATTTCAAGTTTCCTTTCAGATATTCTGGGGAATTAGTGAAAAGTATTTAGTTCAGCAAAAATTGTGAATTTAAAAACATAGATCAACACTTTTTATACAAAAAAAAATTTCCCCTATATTATTATTCACAACAGTTCTTTTTATTTTCAAAAATTGTTGGCCTTTAAATCTTATTAAAAGCAAAAATTTAAAATCCTCGTCCCTAAATGTCGGAAGCTGAAATTTAAAGGACGCGTTTTATCCATATCAAATGCTTTATTTTTACGGTATAGTTATTTTTCCCCTTGGGGAATATTTTTAATTTTAATTAAATTAATTTAAACTTTTTTTTTTAAAAAAAAAACTTTTTTCCCCTGGTTTATTTTTGGTTAAAAATTTTGTAAAGGGGTTTTTTTTTTTTTGTTGTTTTTTTTTAAAAAATTTTGGGGAAAAAGGTTGGGTTTGCACGTTTGTTTTTTAAACATTTTTCGGGGGGAAAAACTTTTTTGTTTTTTTTAATACAAAGAAAACCAAAAAGGGAAAATTTAAAAAGGAATGAAGAGGGGTTAAGGGGGTTTTGGGAAAACCTTTTTTTATTTGGCCATTCACTTTAAATTTACAATTTACGCACCAAAAAAGGCGTTTAGAAATCACTTTGAAACCAGTTTTTTAGAAAATAATAATAAAATTAAATGATAACTTTTCTTGTTTTTTTATTTTTTTTATTTGGGGGGGGAAAAAAAGCCAAGTTTTTTTGAAAATTTTTTTCTTTCCGTTTGAAAAGTTTTTCAAAAATTTTTTGGATTAAGTTTTTTTATTTAAAAAAAAACCCAAAAATTAAAAACAAAAGGGGGTTTTTAATTCAAAAAAACCCTTGGACAGAAATAAATCCAGACCCCAAAATTTGGAAATTTCTCTTTAGTTTTTTAAAAAAATTTTAATTTTTAAAGTTAATGTTTGCCTTACGTATTTATCCAAACCCATCACTTCTATGAGTATTTTTCAAATCACAAAATAAAGATTTGGATAGTGAGACAAAACAAGATGTTTTGAAACACTCGTCCACTCGGTTGGTTCAAATTTTTTTCATTTCCCATTTGTTTTATCACCGTATGTCTTATAATGAAATTAAAAAATCAAAAAAAGGGTATTGTAATTCAATTTTCTTTTGACAATACGCATTAATTAGCAAAAAATGTTGGTTGCCTTTAAAGTGGAAAATGTGAAAAATTTTTAAAATTTTTTCCCGTTTGTTTAAAAAACATTTATAACTTTTTAATACAAATCATTTTTTTACGTAGCAAAATATTTTTACCAATATATATAAATATTTGACCAAATGCCAAATTTATAAAAATTAAAGTTCAAATATTTTAAAATGTAAATTTCTTTAATGAGTTCCACTCAAGTTTTTATACTTAAGAAATTTACAAACATCCCAATTTGTTAACTAGAATTTTGGTTTTTGATGTCGGTCTTTCCCGGAAGAGTAACCTCATAGAATGTGAAAAAAGGGGGTCATAGTAATAAAGAAAAGCGAAGTTCCACTGTTTAGCAAAAGGGAACTTTAAAAAGTACTGAGTTTTAAAAGTTACCTAGTTTCTTCCTTGTTACTTTTTGGGAAAAAAACCAAGAAGAAAATTCTCTAATATTTCCCAATGAATAGATTTGGAATTGTAAAATTAAATTTTCGTACGGTAAATTTTATTTAATAACGGTGTGACTTTTTAAAAAAAAAACTAATTTTAAATGATTCAATAGAAAAAATTTAGCTTATGCAAATTGTTTGCTTATAGTATTTTTTAAAAGTTATATAAAGAGGTTTTATTAGGTTTAAGTTTCCAATAGATTGTTTTTCTTTTCATTTAGGCACTAATGGGGAAAATTCCTATTTTTCTTATTCTTCTATGGGTTATCATAGGGTTATTTTTAATGTTGGAGTAAAGATTTCCAGTAACAAAATTTAAAGAGTTTCCTAAACTAAAGTTTAGGGGGGTTCAAATGGAATTTTGTGGGATTTTTTATTTTCTTGAAACGTTATGAAAATAAAATAAAATAGACCACATCGAGTAATTTTATATTTCTTACCCAATTTTAATAGTCGTATTAAATCATCTAATTACTTACAATTACTAACACATTTAGTCATTAAAGGCGTCGGGGTTTTACGATTCAAAACTTAGGCATTAAAAAATTTGAAAAATTTAGAATAATAATTCACCTAAAATAAAAAAAATATTTTGTTTGCATATTTTACCGTTTAACTCAGCTATGGGTTGTTATATAGGTGGTTTGAATAAATAAACGAAGTAGAAGATAAACATTACAGTACTGCACTTCGTTTAGTAATAGATATATTGTGCTTAAACAGAAATACACATTATACATTCAACTGAAGACATGGAATTCTTTTATGCGATTCGTTGAAAAATAATATGCTTGACCCCCTTAGAATTTATTTACAACAGTTTCTTGAATTTAGTTTAGCATACATTTCAAATAATTCATAATTGAGATAATATTATTTTATAACATCAAAGAAAATGCTCCCCTGCCAGTTTTGATGATCTAGCTATAAACTTTGAAACAGTTCATCACTTTTTATATACGGGTAAAATTTATTATCTCAAAGTTGCGATTTACCAAGTATCACATGCTTAATCGGGTGAAAAACAATATACTTGTTTCAAGTTTATTAACATTTTAAAACAATTTCTTTCCAGTTTGGTTGTAATACAAAAATGCAAGTCATAATGTTTCTTATAAGCTATACAAATTATGTGCTTCATTAGTTTCGATATTATTCAATATTATGTATATTACGTAATATTATATTATATTAAATTAAATTATTATATATATTCAAAATATCTTTTAGTCTACGTATATGATATGTTTCTTTACCATAAGAGAATGCTCTGCTGCGACATCTAAGATATAAATAGATATATTTGATTATAAGCCTAATTTTGAAAGTAATCGATGTGCGATTTAAACATTTCTTAAATTGATCAAATTAGTATTTTGGTTGGGATTTAGCTCTAAATAGTACATTCCTTTTTAGGCCGAAGCAATTTGGTTATTTATTTGGATTGTGTTGAATCGCACGAACTGATAATAGTCTCTCATGATTTTGATGAACAACATAAAAACTGATGATTGGTCTTTCTCAATCTTAATGTGATAATGGTCTTTCCAATATAGACTCTGGCACAGAAACTGAAAGGTTTAGTTTATAAATGACGTGTTTTGTGGTGTAATCAATCTTATATTAAGAACATATTCTTTTTTAGAATTAATTAATATCTTATTAAATGCCCCACTCTATGCTTGTTACAAGGATTGCACACGTTACATTTGATGATATTAACCTTTTTTATTGCCTCATAATTTAACTTCGGTCTATGAGAAATGTTTTGTAATGTGTGAGATTTTTAAAGATGAACTTTAGGAGGCTTATAAAATAAATTTATTAGTTTTCAAGGGAAAAATGCTAAAATACGAAAAGAAACCTTCATAGAATAGTTAATTTCGTGAATGTCAGTAAAATATTGATGTTGTATATTTAGGTACATTAAGATTAATGCGTCACTGGAAATGTGTTTAGATCCCCTCTGATTTGTTTTATCCACATGATGTTTTGGATACTCTCCATTTACTAAAAGTAAATTAGACATTCCGATTATATGTTGTTATGAATGTCCAGATTGAATTGCAAAAGATGAGATTTGTACTTCTTGATAGGGATAGCGAAAGATTATTTTTAAATGTGAATTATATGACAGCTGGGGAAGTGCAAGTATTTGGCAATTTGTTGCTGTCTTTTGGTATGAATTTTTATTTTCTAATTACAATTTTAATAAATCAATTAGCAACCAAAAAAAGATTACAGAATCTGGTGGAATAGAAAAAGTAAGTATTTTCATACTATACTATATTATTGCGATCGCAAAGAAATTTCGATTAAAAGTTTTATTCCATTTCTGCCATATTATAAAAATATCGATTTACTTGAACCAAATTAGAGTTTTGTAATTTTGACTAGTTAAAACAATTTTTTAGTTATAAAAAAAACAGTTATATTGAAAGGTAATACACAGTCTTGAAATTAAAACAATTATCTAGCGTTAATTTGATAATCATAAGTTTAGGAATAACATTATTACTAGGTTTGGTATCGTTTGGGCGTGAATCAAGGTAGTTTTTGGAACAGCGCTGAAACCGTAATCTTGTTGGAGTAATATAACTATTCTAACGTCGACAGTACATTACATGACGTTCTTTAGGCAAGGGTTGATTAACTTGAGCTAATTAAGTTAAAAAGGTCAGTAGTGACCTTGAAATAAAAAGGACATGTCCTTAAAAACGGCTGCAGAGATCCATTTGACAACAATGAACAATGAAAAAGAAACCTATAATAAAATAACCACTAATATCTTATCCAGCACTAACCATCCGTATAGAAGTGCTAAATTTTCTACACTGCTTCGCCGATGTTGGATGCACACTTTAACTTAAGACTTAGCAGCACATTTTATTCTCGACAAGATCTTGGGATTGATCTGAAATATGGACAATCACAAAGGTATTTTTCATTGCCTATACGGCATTTTAAAATGTTAAATTTATCAGCATACAGACTCATAAGCCTCGCAATGAGCCTCAGCAAATATTAATGTTGAACATGAATTGTAGAAATGAAGTGTTAACACAAAATTTCAATTGCATGATGAATTTTTTTAGATATCCAGCCTCATATTATAGTTCCTATTTTGTTCAGGTACTGTAATACTTAAGTTTCATAGAAATGTTCAAATAGTAAAAGTAAAAGTGAGCCAAAGAGGGTAACTAAATTTTGCACTGAAATCAAATTATTTTTTAAGATTTTTAAGGTTGACTTTCAATACGTTTTTACTTTACTGCATGAATAAAACACAATAAATGTTAAAATCTTAAATGGATTAGATTCAGTTTACGTTACAGATTTAATTTCTCTTGCATTTTTCTCATTGACATCATGATTACACTACAAAACTATTGTAAAAGTATTCTCTAACGCCCAACAAATCCCATAGGGTAACATGAACCGTGAACTAAGGCAGTGATAATATTTTAAGTGAAGCTTCATGCAACATTTCTGTAGGCCACTTATTTTTTAAATAGCATGAGTACGGAGACCAAGATACAAAATAAAATTTTTCCAATAACACAGGTGGTAGGCTTTGCTAAGTCTCAGCCAATAAATGTTAATCAATTACACAAAACAACCGCTGAGTTACTAAAAAAATATGCAGTAAATACAAATATTATAAGTACGGAGACCAAAAAGAGGAAATATAATTTTTCCCAATACCCACAAGAGGTAGGCTTTGCTAAGTCTCAGCTAATAAATAGTAATCAATTTAAAAAAATCCGCTGAGTACTAAAGTATTGCAGTAAATACAAAATGCTAATTATGACAACTATATGTGCAAATATATTATAATCTACACAAGATAATATATAATAACATTGATATCTGTTTTAGCCAATCATGATAAAAATGCTTAGAATATATATAATTGATACTGATGAATGCAAATAATAGTACTGTACCACAATTGGCATTATGTTTTGCAATCACAATAACCTGATTGTATTAATGAATTGAGCCAATAAGATATTAATTACAGCAGACTCATTACACTGAACCATCCCAGGCGTCATCAATGGACTGATTGCCGCTGGCACGAGACGTCACACTATGTTTACTTACTAATCTGAGGTCCCTGGTACAAAAAGAATAAACAAATAGTTCGTCTACTCTTCAATGAATTAATAAAAGTATATTTACTAGTAAAACTCTTTTCTTAGTTACAGTATAATACATAACATTGCGATGGTATCAAGATATTCTGTAGGCAATTCCTTTTAAACGGAACATAAACTTTTTAACCCATCCAACTTGGCTGTAATTTTTTCCTGTAGTGGCGGCAAGTTTTTGCGAGCCTCGTGCCAAGGGTTTTTTAAAAAAATGTATTAAAAATATAAATTAAAATTAATATACATAGAAGTAAATATTTTTGTGTTCATAATTAATCATAAAATAATATTAGTATTTAAATTTGGCCTCTAAAAAAAATATTTTTAACTAAAAATGTTTTCCAATGAAATTCAAAATTTACCATTGTTTTTTTCAATTTGGGGGGGACCATACCTAGCAAACCAAGTTATAGTAAGAAAACTATAAAAGTGAGATAAGCCATTTTGTGTCAAATCTTATTTTGTTTCAGAAAACAAATTAAGCATTATAAAAATTTATGGAAACTATAGTTAACACTATATAACAAAAAGCAGCGATGCGCATAAATTGTGAAAATAGGGTGTATATGTAAGAGTTTGCTAATAAAAAGTTTTAACTAATACAGTTTTACTTCATTACCTGTTATATTGCATATTTATTATTACTCAGAGATGAAGTAAACTATACATCAGTAGTAAAATAAATTCCATAACTTTTTTTGAAAGAGTCGAAAAAAGTTTCATTTTGTCATTACTCAAAACTTTTGCGAATAATGTTCGAGAAATTTATGTTATTCTAAAATATATTTATTTGCACTAATGCAATCTTTAACAAGTCACTCACACAACTAAAAACAACACTAAAACACAAAGAAACCTACTAAAACTTACTAATGAACACGACCTCGTCACATCAACAAATCAGACGGCAATCGACAACATGGCGGTCACAATGAATGGGCAATCATCTTCTTTTACGTTCCAAACTACAGTACGTGAGCAACTCACAATACAAAGAGGAATAAAACTATACAATTCCTCAGGCTTTTTTTCGCCGAATCCAATGGTGCATGAAATCGAATCGATAACGTTGCCGGAATATACTGTAATGAGTGATTATGCAAGGGAATGTTTGTTCATCAACATTTTGATGAAACAACAGTTAGAGGGTTAAAGTATCCATTTCATTCAAACAGTAATAGTATTTTTAGATTATTCTATATAAAATATTAATTCTTTCTTTAATATATGATTAATAAATCAATTGCAACTTTGAAAACATGGATACAAATATCTCAAATACATAGAAAGTTCGTATAAAAATAATGAAACTTCAGTTAATGTTCAAACAATTGAGATAATCATATAAAAATGTAGTATTTCACTATAAAAAAATATTTTTTCCCGTATAAATTACACTTCCATAGATATTTTAAAAATTCCTTCGTAATACAATGATCCCAATATCTGACATTTCACAAATATTTTTTCAAAAAAATTAGAAAGTAAAATGTTTGTTTTTGTAACTTTTAACTATATTTCGATTTCCTTTTACAACCCTAATATTTTACTAACTGTCCATGGTAATATCCAGGGTGATTCATGAAGTTCTCCCCCCACTTCTACAGCACATTTTACTATTGTAAAAATCAATGAAAAAATGTTATAATAACCATAGGTCCGAAAACGCTTCGTTAGCGAGTTACAGCTAGCGAAAGATTTCGCCTGGATTCCTGGGTAAAGAGTAAAATAAAAGCCATACTGAACTTTTGGAAAGGTTAATTAAGTAAGAAATATCGTGGATTCTTATGTATTTTTAACCTGATAAAGCTAATAAAATAGGTTTCAGAACTGTACCCTGTAGTAGTTTTTGAGGAGTTCCAGGTTAAATGCAAAAAATTGGGGCACGAAGCCCATGGTTTTTTTAAGTTTGTATGTGACAATCACTTGGTTAAATTGGTAATAAATACTCAAAATCAACAAACATTAATTGTAGAGAAGATAATTCTGAAAAAATTTATATAATCAACAGTCTAAAAATAAAACAGAAACTAAGTACCAAAAAAACGATTTTATTCAGTAAAATACATTTCTAGCTGTAAAGAAATACCGTAGCGGTATTTATTTAAAGTAAAACAAAAACAAAATGTTTGTTCCTTAATGATGAGATAAATTGAGAAAACAAGATTAACTGTTAAATAAATTTGTTTGATAAATAAAAATATCATGTTTAATTACGTTGTAGTTTTTTTAATAAAAATTTACATCAAATGTTCGAAAATAAATTAAGCAAACATTTTCCCATTATTGTTTACTAATCATCGAAATGCAGTTTTTTGTTTTAATCAATTTCTCTAATTTGGTAACAGCACGAATAACAGCTGATCAACAATGGTTATTCTGTACTGTTAATAGAACTGTGTATTAAGTGGTGATTTGCAAGCTACGGCAGGTGATCGGGTTCTGTGAATCGTGTTATTAAATGCCATTTTTTCTGTGAGTTATAATTCGATTGTTTATTCAGGCGGAAAAAATGCCTTACTTATTTACAGTCAGAGGAATACGCTGATAATGTTTTTTTATTTTGGGTTACTGTAATGGTACTGCTAGAGCTGCTGTAGTAAGAATATGAACTACGTTACCCTAATAGGAGGATTCCAGATACCAAAACAATTTTTCAGGGAACTTTCGGTACTCTTCGGGAAACAGGAAATCACTACCAAGTAATAGAACCAATTTGATGAACGAGCTGTCCAACTTGGATGGATGATATTGTTATTAATGCTGTTCATGCGCAGTCCAGGTGTAAGTACACGACATATTTCTCAGCGGATAGGAGTTTCGCAGTCAACCGGTGTGGAGGTCACGTTTAATCGAAACAAATTTTATCCGTTTCATTAACAAAAAGTTTCAACCATCTACAGCCAGGGGATGGTCCGCTTCGCTTGGAGTTTTGCAACTTTTTGAATATTAATAATCAACTCTACAAGCGTATTTTGTTTACGTTAGGCACAATTCACTCGGGATGTTTGTCAATAACTTGCACAAATGAACACTCATAGGCAGAAGAAATCCCACATGAGGTAGTGGAACAGAACTTTCAACACCGATTTTAGCGTCAATGGCTGGTGTGGGGCCTTTTGCACAATTCGGCTGATTGGACCTTTCATATTACCTGGAAGCCTAAATTCTTCTGTTCTATTTGCATTTTCCGGTGGGGGGGGGGGGGGGTGGGGGGGGGGGGGGGGGGGGGGGGGGGGGGGGGGGGGGGGATATTTGGGGGGGGGGGGGGGGGGGGGGGGGGAGGGGGGGTGGGGGGGGGGGGGGGGGGGGGGGGGGGGTACAATATTAATACAAGTATGAGTTGCCGCAGCTGTTAGAAGAATGGTTCCCTTTACATCTCAGACCAAATTTGTACTTCCAGCATGACGGAGCACCTCCCCACTATTTCACGTGCCGTTTATGCTTACTTAAATCATCAATTTCTGGACACTGGATTGGTCCGTGGAGGGCCTCACCCTTGGCCACCAAGATCACCAGAGCGATCTCCATTGGATTATTGCATCTGGGGATGGATGAAAGACAGTGTATACAAGACAAAAGTGAATTCTCGTGATGATTTTTTTTTTATGGCCCGTATTATTGGATTCGGCTGTGCAGATACAAGGGAAGTCTCCTGAAAAATTAGAAAACGCAACAAAAGCAATTACACCAACGTCATTGCTCAAATTTATTGATAATGATGGCCTCATTTTCGAACATCCACGAGGGGGTAACCCAAAAGTAACCGGTAATTGTAGTGCTGGCAGCCGGCAACGTGTAGTACACATTCCTGCCGCTAGTCGTGTGTCGCGCAAAATTCATTGCGAGCTCAGTGACCCCCAGTTTCCGTTGTTCTAAGTGGCATTCTGTTCGTTCGTAGTGACTGTTTTCGCTAACCCTGTTTTGTTCTTGTTCCGTTTTTTGTCATGGGCTGTCAAAGCGTTGTCCATTCAAGCCTCTTTTCATGTGTTGGAAATAAAAAAAAGGGTCGCATGGAGTGAGGTCCGGCGAGTAAGGTGCGTAGGGCAGCGGAACCATGTCGTTTTTGGCTAAAACTGCCTAACTGAGATGGCTGGTGTGGTGCCGGTGCGTTGTCGATGGTGGGAAGGAACAGTCTCCAGTCCTGCCACAAATCGGGTCTTTTCTGGCGAACACTGTTGCGCAATCTTCTTAAAATCTCCATATAAAATGTTTGGTTTGACAGTCCTGACCTGGATGAACAAACTCAGAATGAACAATGCCTTTAGCATCAAAAAAGCAAATCAACATGGTTTTGATGTTTGATTTGTACATTGCCGACCATTTTTTTGGACGAGGTGAAGATGGCGACTTCCAGTGGCTTGACTGTTGCGTCGTTTCTAGGGTCATAACCATAGCACCATGAATCAGCACCAGGTAATTACCTTTTCTAGAAAATTCGGATCATTTTCGAGATGGTTTCTTTCTTCTGAAAGAAGGTCCCTCTTTCAAACTTGACCGCCTTCAGGCGGCAAGTTTCAACTCGATGTGCCTTTTGATTGTCAGTCAGAAGTCGCAGGAACAAATTTGGTCCGCAACCCTTTTCAGTCCCTAAATCTCACTGTTAAAATTCGCTGAACCGAGCTCCAAGTTTAACACAACTACTCTACTGATAGTTCCTCAATTGTCTGTCGACGGTCGGTGAGCCACAAGGTGACGAATTTTCTCAACAATTCCGTCCGTCGGTTCGAGAGGTTGATGGACGACCAGAACGAGGGTTTGTCCCTGCAATCGACATGTCGCCATTTTTAAATCGAGCGAACCACTTCGTAGACCTGAGTTTTCCCCATAGCATCATCGTTGTAAGCTGGTATTCAACATTAACAATAAGTTTTCTGCAGCATTTTTACCAAGTAAAAAACAAAATTTCACCGCTTGCACGTTTGTTCACCTAAACTTGCCATGAACACAAAACGAAACAAGAACAAAACAGGGTTAGCAAAAAACAGTCCCTAACGAACGAACAGAAAGCACTAGAACAACGGAAAAACTGGGGTCACTGAGCTCGCAATGGATTGCGCGACACAACGCCTAGCGGCAGGAATGTGTACTACACGCTGCCGGCTGCCAGCAATACAATTCCGGTTTACTTATTTGGTACCCCCCTCGTTATTATAAAAAGGTGCGTACGTTTGGCCCAACCGGATTAATTTTGCTTAAAAACTATAAATGTACACATACTGAATAAAATCGAATTTTTTGGTACTTATTTCTGTTTTATGTTTAGACTTTGGTTAATATCAATTTTCTCATAATAAAACTCTCTACAATTAATGTCTGTTTGATTTTATGTATTTATTACCAATTTAACAAAGTGATTGTACATCCAAACTTATAAAAACCATTGTACGTGCCCCAATTTTTTTGCATTTCAACCTGAATCCCTCAAAACTACTACAGGTACAGTTTCTGAAACCTATTTTATTAGCTTTATCAGGTAAAAATACATAAGAATCGCACGATATTTTCTTAACTTAATTAACCTTTCCAAAAGTTCAGTATGGCTTTATTTTTACTCTTTAAGCCTCAGGAATCCAGGCGAAAATCTTTCGCTAGCTGTAACTCGCTAACAAAGCGTTTTCGGACCTATGTTTTATTATAACATTTTTTCATTATTTTCACTAGTACAATGTGCTGTAAGAAGTAGGGGGAGAACTTCATGAATCACTCTGTATAGATAAGTATACTATAAATTACTATTATGAAAATTTATATATACAAGCTAAAATACTTTCCGTTTCATACTGACATATGATTTAAAGAAAGTTTTTAATATCCAATATATGTATGTAACATTTTTTCATTATTTTCGTTAGTACAATGTGCTGTAGAAGTGGGGGGGAAGAAACTTCATGAATCCACCCTGCGTATAGGAGGTGTTATAATATTATGCATATGGGTTTACCCTAATCATCTGCAATATCACACCTAATTGGTGGAGTTTTTTTTTATGATATTTACTTTTACCTTCTATCTTCTGGAATATTTCTAAATAATGTTTTTATTGAAAACTATATTTTGCATTATAGTTGTATGTGAAATTACAATAGGTTTTTGTACATGAACAGCAGAACATTTGCATTATTTGCAATGAATTTGGGTTGTTACCTTTAAAAGAAATTACTGCCATGAAAGGATCAAAGGACAATTACGTCACCCAACGTCTTGTAAACAGGCTTTCGTTGTGTTTGTATGCAAAGTTACATCTATTGCTCATTACATTCCGAATATTTCATGGTGCAGAAATAGACAAAAAGAATAAAAAAAATAACTAAATTGAAACTAAAATGAGGTATCATTATAAGGTTATTCCGTTAGAATTGAAGTAATATTGGGCGAAATATAAATTCTGCATGATAAATATTTCCATATGATAATTGAATCAACATATTTACTTATTTTATTTAGATATTATCAAGAGTCAAAATTATAAAATTCTTGAATAAAAAAATGATTTTGTAACGTGTTTAATATAATTTATGAGTAATAATATGTCATAATCACGTTTTTCAATTCAGTTATGGAATATATTTCAAATTTGATTAACAATAAGTGAACCAATGTTATAATAAAATATGTACATAACAGTAAATGGTAACGAATACCAATGAGTTTGTAGCTCGCTCATTTATCAGGACCAAATTCATAAAGTCTCTAAGAATTATACTTAAAAACTAAAATATCCCCTTTTATATGAATTAGTAAATAAGAAAACTATTTTGTTTACGTCTACAGCACAGTTTAAGTGGTAACTACTTAAATACTACTCAAATGATTTTTTTAGATAGGACCAATATGTTAATTAAGAACAGAAAATTGTATTGCAGAACGTTTAGTTTAGGAGTAAAAATTAGCCCAAATGTGTAGAGAATTAAGGAATGAATAAGTTTATTCCAGGCAAGACATATTACAAATTACATTATTAAACTTTAATAAATACAATAAAACCTAGTATGATAGCTAATCTTTTAAACATCATACTTTGTTTTATAAATGTAATTATATATCAAAATGATAATCAATAGTAAAACCTACATTGGAACAGTCTCTCTGTGTGTAGGCCACATGTTTAAATCCTACTTAGTTTATACAAATAATAAAATGCCAGAATGAGCGAATTAGAAAATAATGAAATTGGAACATTGATAAACACTAGTGAAAAAATTGAAAAAATACTTACCAATTCAGTAAAGGGGACACCCTTTAGTCTTGTGCATGTAACGATTCTGATACATTTTTATGTCATTATTGGGTTTCTTGGGCCAGCCACCCGTTGTTCCCGCAAAAATTAATTATCTAAGATTTTATAGTTTTCCCTAATATTCCGGAATGAGCCAGCAATCCAAGGGATTTATATTCTATGTTTGTATAATTTTAAGGAGAATATATTGCCATTAGTATGTTATATCATGATATTCGGAGGGTTAGATATCTACAGATATTCTCGCTGCAGGGAATATATAATCCGTATGTAATTAAAATTTTATGTTGAATGAAACATAATTGTGTACTTGAAATACTAAGGCGGAGTTTGAAAAAATAAATATTTTTGTAATAAACTAAACTAATTGTTTCATCTGTTTTGCAAAGATGTAGCATACGTGTATCCCTTGCAATGTTCAGATTTTTATGTGACAGTGGCCCAGGAGAACAGGTCAAAACAGAATGTTAAAAAATTGGAAATGATCCTATTCTTAAAACGACGTTCATTAGTTTTGTTCAGACTCTCTTTGTCCTAGTTGAATAACACTCAATCTTTAATGAACTACCTGGTAAAACTAAGTAAAAAGCATTTGTGTGTTGGAGTTACCTCGTACCCTTTATACTGTTGTTAGTTTAATACTGAATGTTTATACAAAAGGATACTTTCATCATAGGAACTGCAAATCTCTATTGTTTTAAACAGCAGTTTGAGACAGTAAACGAAGGAAACCGCGCTTACCAAAAGGTGCTCAAGTCTGTACACAGAATAACTCTCCAGAATTATAATACCAACTTGCACATATATGTAATAACTAAAGTTCCCCATTTGCTAAATGAATTTATTTTGCATATTTAAACTACTTGTATTTTACATTACAGTCGGTTACATATGACAATATTGATTTTTTATGAAGAATTATTTTGTTGAGTCTTCGTTTTTCAATTTAAAAGCCTTAAATTTGCTCGATTTATTAAAATAACTGTATATTTATAATTTTTATATTTTTAATCAAATTAGAGGAATATACAAATACTTGTTTCATAAACTGTAACTAACTCCATATGTTTATTAACAACCCAAGAGGATGGACATAATAAAAAGTGCGACGACTCTTTATGCCTGAATTCCTTGGTAAAAGAGGGTGTAAATATCCTTGTCAAGGCATAACTGCACGTTAACAGCGTACCGTATTATTAAAAACAAAAAAGCTCTCACATGGAAGGGAACTCACATCTTACCATAGTCAAAATAGTTAAAAAGATAGTTAAATAAAATTTCTCAAGAGTATTACAAACATAAACTGAATTGCATGTTAATAGTATAAAATTATCAGATTATTAAAATAGGAACTAAAGAGAATAAAGAACCTTTGCAAATATTTTAATGATGCTACGGAAAACTCAAGCAAGTAGAATTTGTCCAATAATTTATGACAGAGGTAAAAGGGACCAAAATTATAAGGCGAATGGATGTTTTAATTTACTCAAAACAAGTCCCAACCATAATCCTCCCTGTTCGTTTTTGCTTCAGACCACAGGAAATGCGACATCGTTTTTTGTCGACAGATATCCACCTCCGTTACTATTCGGTTCTGTGGACGTTCTTGTACTCTGATCTCCCCTGTGTAGTGGCAATGCTATGTTTCAACTTCTCACAACATTAAACGTAAACCGGTAAAGCATAAAAATACAGATTTTATAACGTTATAAATTATTCACATTCAAAATAGGTATTATGTTTAACTGCAATTAAATTCTAATGTAAATGTTTGAAGATTGTCACTGGGATACTTACAATAAATCTATTTAATTAACAGTCAACGTCTAAAATGATTGAAACTAAGTTATTTAAGTTGCAACAATATGATTAATTGCCTTAATCCTTAGTATTGGTTAAGCTGCATGTTACATAAGGAGTATTTTATTCTCATATTCTTTTAAAATTTATAACATTTTAATTTTATTAATAAAATTTTATTTATAAATTAACTCACGTTGAGAGTAGCACAGTGTATAAGGTCACATCGTTTTAAAACTTTTCATTGTCCAAACATATTAGCCGCCAGTTTATGCACCAAAAGTTATTACCTGCCCTTGTGGACAGTAAATGCGTATCAGTAATGTTCTCTTGATTTAATAAATAAGGTTACCTACTAAGGATAGGTTTTTAAGGTCAATTAGAGCAATCCCGGCCTCTTTTGCAACAATTGCACAAATGTAGATAACGTCAACATTAATGTTTAGCCAGGGCATGCCATACATAAGTATTGTTAGTTCAACAATTATCTTCATCTTATCTAGGCTATAAAAGCTAACGAATTAATAGTTTATACCATGGTTAAGAAATCTGGTATAAAGGACCTCACATTACACAGTGGGGCCCTTTACATAAACAAATAAGCCTTTGTGTTGAAATTTACATAGACCGATTATTTTTTAAAATTATATATATGTTTTCTTGAGTTTTGTAAGCTGAATGTACGGAGAGGGTATAATTTCATATGCGTGCTACGAGTTTCACTGTTCTCCTTTGACGCAGGTCCAAACATTTTGGCTTGTCAGCGAAGTCAGGGGGGATACACAGAATGTCATTACACAGTGAATGGGGGGGGGGGGGGGGGTTAGTGATATGTAAAAGTTTTTATTTTATCGATATGTACGTGCCGCAATTGTTACACAGCTTATACTGTAATGCATGGCAGCAAACAATGGGTGTGAGTTGGCCATTTCCGACCTTGCCAGTAACTTGAACAGATCACTAATAAACTTTCGGGTAGGCATTGGCACAATGTTTTATTTTGAGGAGCTAGCTAATACGTTCAGAGAGCGGTAATTATTGATAAGTTAAGTATTAGTAGAATCACTCATGAAACGATTTCTGGAGAGGCTAATACAATTATCTAGAAATTTGTATATTCTTTGTTCTATTCTATAAACAGACAAAATTTCATGTAGCAAGGCGTATCCATTTTAAGGAGATCGGCAAGAAGAGATGATTAAAGAATTAGCAATATTTTTAATTCTATGATATCAATCTAGGTGGCGTTGTCGAAATTTAGATATAATTCATGTCTCGCATTCGGGCCATAAAAATATCTTTGAGGATGGACTGAAGTTAAACAATGTTTGGACATTGTAAAAATATTTAACACATTTGATTATTTAGAATAATAAAATCAATGATTGGTGCATGGTACACTATGAGGATTTAGAGACTAATGCATCCAGCTGATAATCTTGTATATTATTACCTCTTGTGTGCAAAGATGATTGTGCAACTAGAATAATTCAGTCAAAAAATAAATATTATTAACTAGGACTATGTACAAACTTCATGTATAATTTGTATGATGTATTCAGTATATAGCTACTGTAGTGGTCAATTAATTGATCTTTATTTTTGCGGATGTTTATTTTTAATCTTTAAACGTAAAACGCTAATGATATCATATGGCTAGTGCATTGTTTGTATCGAGACATCTAGCCGTAATAAGGGCTTACCTACTTCAGCTTCTTTGTGTATGTTTATGGCAGATATTGGCTTTATTTGTGATTCTAAGTGTTATCCGCCCCCGCTAATACGTACAGTAACTTCTCTCTTGTAATGTTAGTGTCATTATTTTTTTTATTCAAATATTTTTTCAGCGATTTTTATGTGGCTAAATGCGAAGTATTGTTAGACTTTAATGGCAGTAATAAGTGTTATTCATAGTTTAATATAGAATGGTGAACATATTTCATTTTATTATTGAATACTAAAATTCATGTTCCCGCACACGATATTAATAATGACAGTAATATTTTAACTCAATTCAAATATTAATATATAGTTTTTCATTAATTTTTTCACCAAAAATTATATTGAAAAAACGTTGTATTCATTGGCAATAAGTGTGGTAGTATAGCAATTTTTATAATGTTGATTTACGCACTATTCCTTTGCTCGGTCCTAATCAGAATAAATTCTTACTTATTTATTAGTGTGGTCTATACAAAAAGATTAAAAAAGATAATGATGTTACTTAAAAGTTATACTATAAATAAATTTAAAGACTGATCTCTTTGCTCTAATAACCATCCTTACATATATTTAATGGAGTATAATATTATAAAATCCGAGTAATAGCTATTTTTTTAAACCGTATAAAAGATACACAGAATGGGGGGGGGGGGGGGGGGGGGGGGGGGGGGGGGTGTTAGAGACGAACGCAAGTAGATCATGGAAGGAAGTGGAAAAGAAAACTAGATGTGTAAACCAACCCGGTGACTTCATCCAATAAAACGGGTCGTCAGAAAGACTTGTCAAGTCACGTCATGTCAAGAGCTAAGTCTTTTCTCCTCCTGAGAGATGTGAATTAAAGTTCTTTTATTAACACTTCAACCTACAAATGGAAGCGATCCCGAAATTGCACACAGAATTATCCGGAGTTTTAGGCTTAGTTCAAGTGTACAAATTTTCTATAAAGTTACTAAATTGTCTTAAATAAGATGGGCAAAGCTATGAATTTTTTGCTTTAAAAAAGAAGCATTTTATTGTTATTAACAAAAATTGCGGATAGTCGAAATCAACTGTGTCGTCTTTTATTTTATAGTTATGGCTATCATGAATAATTTGTTTTGAAAATTGGGTAACATATATTATCGAACTGAAAATTGATAATTAAACACCGTATAACAATCATGTCTAGTCTCCAGAGGATTATTAAGATACAATTTCTAGTCATATTATCTGAGTTGTAATAAGGGAAGTAAGGAATTTGGTTCATTACTAAGAAACCAACTAGAAACGGGGTAATAAGTATTGCATCGTTGAATCGATCTGATTAGAAACCTATATGAAAGATATACGACGTGATCGTTGAATCAGTCGGTGTGTTGTATGCTTACAAATTTAATGAAAGTATCTATACGACAGTTTAGATCAATATGCTCAAAAGGGGGCTATGATCTAGGTTCGGTCTGTCTGTAATGGACTACTATAAAGTCTGTATCGTCTACCATATTGTGTGACAAGCATTTGTGTAAATAAATGTTCTATAAACTTTGTGACTAAGTACATAGGTTCGCTATTGAAGTCCGTCAATAGCATTCTTGATTATTTGTTAGCCAAAAGATCGACGTATAATCCTTTTGTCATATTAACAATTTTCAGTTAAGGCTTTTTTTTGATGACTTTTTTATCATTTTAGTAACTAGCTTTTAAAGACCGCACTTACTATAATTACATGACATATAAATGTAGTACAAACCACAAGCCACAATAAATTTAGTCGTAACAGAATTTAAGCTCTGTTGCTTCTAATTGATGGAATCTGAAAAATTATTGAGTGAAGCAAAGATCTAGAATTAGAACAATTTTTACTATTAGTATTATGAAAAATATGAGCTCCATTTTATTTTTTTAATCTTTATTACCCTTACTCATTTGAAGCAGTCAAATTAATTACACCTTTGTTTTTACCATTCTGGTGGCTTCCATTGACGTTGAGGTACAAGAAATTATCAATTGTAATTAAAATTAACTATGGTTGGCATAGTGGAAAGAAGTAGGGAGAGGTTTTTGAATAGGGTTGGGATGACAGGCATTACATGTTGTTAATAAGAGCGTATGTTTAGGCTGATAAGGCATTTTACACTCTTAATATTTGGAGAGCGCAAACCATAATCAGAGCTTCCAACATAAAATTATGTGGAGTTCAACATGGACCCGGATGGACATTTTTATGTATTTTTATTTTTAATGTCAAAGAATTTCTTAAGTTTTTTTTTTTTAATTTATCAGTGTGTTTTAACATGGCAGAGGACACCTAATTTTTGAACTTAAAATTATTAAATTATGATTAAGAATTTTCTTTGTTTAAATATTAAGTCAAATTATTATAATGATAAATTACTCGTATCTTTAAAGTCTTGCACAAATACCTGAATAATCTAGACTATTGCCTTATAGGCTCGAGTTATATGAAGCTTCCCAAGCCATCCCTGTATATTACCTTTTTAGCAAATTGATAATCTCGATAAATCTCAAACAAGTTTTAGTATCAATAGAAATAATAAATGAAATTATACTACTCCTTGACACTTTTTCCTTAGGCTAACGGAGATTCAACAGATACTTCATACATACTGCACGCGCATATAACAGTTTTATACATACATAGGTACGTATAACTAATATAAAATAGTACATATCTACTATTTTGTTATATGTGATGTTGTCTACAAAACGCATTTTAGATCAAAGGGATATTTCCATGCA
>NW_025780200.1:0-18434 GCF_021130785.1 Homalodisca vitripennis | reverse complement strand
GCAATATTATATATATATATAAGTAGATATGAATATGAGGGTTCTAGGACACTTTTGGGACAGTCAGAAAATAATGTAAAATACTGTTCATTGAACCAAAAAACAAATCTGAGAAATCAAACAGGAAATCACGAATGTTAAATAACCGAATCTATAGCTGTTTTACTGTTCAATGTTTGCTTCTACATTTATAAGCTGTTTTAATGAAAAAATCCCGAAATCTTAATGAAAAATCTATAAACGGAAATAATGAAATTTGCTAACATTCGCTCAACAGAAAATAAGACGATTTTTACTGAATTTCTTTAATATCGTTCTTAATCACATCATAGGCTAAAATTTTCTCAGAAACCACAACCACATAACAAATCGCGTTTGTAACAGCATTTTGAATAAATAGGTCTATTCGCTAAAATTCTTTAGGATTGTAATACATTTCCTTATTATTACAGTAAACTTTCTTAAAATCTTGATACATCTGATACACGATTCTGAAAAGACCTCCGGAAATGTTTAAATTTTGTTTAAATTTATCTGGATAATAAGAACCGTTCAATTTTACTCTGATTTTTTTTTACATCCAAACTATCAAACTTTGAAGGATTTTTTTCTTGATTATTCTGTCTATCTGTTTGAAAACCTATGATAACGAACTTGGGATTGAAGATATTTCTATAAATATTTGTGATATCGAACGAATAAGTTGTTCGGAAATACCTTTTTGTTCAATACATTGCCAATCTAGAAAATTAAACATAATGTTTTGACTTTTTGTAATTTCATCAATCAACCTAATTTTACTCGTGGTTTTATAATCAATCATTGGAACTCTAAAAAAAAAATCTGTAATTGTTATTTTTCCATCAACAGGCATAACATTTCCAGTTGCAGTCTTCAGAATCACATCATCGTCTTCTGCTCTTATAAAACTTAGATAAAATCCTCCTTTATAGTCGGAATAGTAACATTTTCAAAAAATCCTAATCCAAAATGAGATAAATTTTCCCCAGCTGCTTCAAAACACCAAATTTAAAATCTGATTCAAAGCCATTAGAAGTTTGAGAAATAACATCACTTTTTGAATACGAAATGTTCCTTTAATTGTATTTTTGATTGGCCACAGTTTTCGACTTCTTCTATCAATTTATTGTGTTTTCTTAACTTCAATCTTAGATAGAAATAAAAAACGGTATAAAATTATCGATTAATCTAATCGGGCATTATCAGTTTCAAGATATGCTTGACCATATTGTTTTGTTTAAGTTCGCCAGAAATATAAAACTGGAAGTTCTAGACGCAGCTCAAAAGTTATCTCAACAATCAATATTAAACTCAGTTCTTTTATTCGGTTCATTCAGATGTTTGGTTTACTAATTGGAAAGAAATTTTTAAACTCCGCCCTTTCACTATCACTAGCATATTTTCTGAAGTGTCGCCATTTAATAAGAGAAAAATTTCGAAATTTTAAACATATGTATAAGAAAGATATCATTTTTATCATCGATTCTAATGTACGTTTTTATAAGAAAAGATATAAATTTTAGTAAATAATTAAAAGATTAGATAGGAGTCATTTTTAATGATCTTACTTCGTCATATGCAGGATCTCTCTCCTTAACTTTTGCGACATCCTCGGTTCACATATTTCAATAAAAATTGCACAGGGATAGTATACGTTATTTATAATATTGTTCCAATCAACTGTATCTTTATTTTCATCCAAAAATCTTATACTAAAGTGTTGATCGAGATCAAAGAACAGACATATGATCTTTTAATTGATCACATGTATATTTTCTTGAATGAACTCTGATGATAAAGTTTGATATTTCAGCAATGTTATACCAATTCAATTTGTTTACGTATAATCTCATCATATCTTCGGAAAATTTCTATTTTTGAGAAATGTCATCCCTAATGTTCTTTTTTCAAATCTCTTTCGTGTTGCATGATAAAAAGATCGAAAGCACTGTAATGTCCCGCCATCTTATTTATTAAGAACAAAATTTCAACATTCACAGTATATAAATTGGCTCTTTTTAGCTGTTACATTCAGCACACTTTTCCAGATATTCTTCATTAAGTCTATTGATGTTTGCATAGTATTTTTATATCATTTGTTGCAGTTTTTTTTTACATTCACACAATATCTGAGGGCCATTTTAATATAAGGGTGTGTGCCCTCACAAAATTAGTCATATTAGCCGCCTCACAATCTATTACACATCTGATGTTCGATTGGTCTTAAAAAAATTTATAAAACATCTTCCTCGAACTTATTAATTTTTTCAACCAGCCACAAAAAATAATTTTTTGAAATTATTTAGACAGGATAAGAAAAAATTGTATTCAAAAATTTTATGACCTATATTCTTCAAAAGTTTTGTCGATCTAAACTAAACTTATCAAAAGACTCTTTAAATTTAGTAAGGTTTTTCATTAATTTCTCCAACATCGGTTACTGCTCTTTTATTTTTGGCATCAAGTTTTTCATAGACTTCTGTTGTAAAATCTTTAACATGCTGTTTATGATTCTCATAATTTTGTTTAAGTTCATTAAACATTCTTAATAGGATCTTCTAATTGAATCATTACAACAACATCAAATGGATTACTTCTTTGACTACACACGAGATTATTATCTCATTAAAATCTAGGCCATTTTTAACATTCGGATCATGTTAAATCAACAATATCGATGTTTTCTGATAATTTTAGAGGTTTTAAAATTTGTTCTTTAACAACAACATATGTTTGTCAATACCAGGTCGAACACCGACAATTTCTTTTTTTAATAGCCAAACTAACATAATTCTTTTCAACCTTTGTTGATCGCTTCAGTAATTTTATCTGGCTTTTTCGCTATTGGACTTTAAATTGGTCAAATAATTTTTTTACACCATAACAAATTCTTATTTCCAAGTTTTTATTTTATCAGCAACTTCATTGTGAACTCATGAAAATTTGCAAGTTTGTTATCATATAAGCATTAACCTACCTTCCAATCTCGACGCAAACATATCTGAATCTGGCAGGTTTTGTCAATAAATATTTCTAACTTGTTATCAAAACTCATATTTCAATAAATCAAATTAAAAACTATATTCTACGTTTTGAATCTAATTTGTGTTCCAAATACGTCAAACATATTCTTTGTGAATCCATATTTATTAAGTAATAATTTGCTTAACAACTTCTTTAAAATCTTTTCCAGTACTCTGTTCATTCAAAACAAAAACTATGATAATTGTGTTATTAATATATGTCTATATTGTGAATGACATAGGCTACCATAAGTTGTTCTAATGCCTCAAAGAATTACAAATTCACACACATTTTTTAAGCTATGTAAAATTTTAAACACTAAAACAAATAAGCACGATGGAAAATTGTGGACTGATTGTGGTTCGGGAACGTCACGATTCGCAAGCTCTGGCATTTGCAATTGCAAGCCTTGTACTATCACGACTAAACAACGATTAGATACTCGGACTTTCTAGTCAGCGGAAATGAGCTGGGACATTCTGTCTGACTTCTTCTCTCACAGCCTGCTAGATTTCGAGAAGAAAATCATCAACATTTACGTATATAGCACTCTATTATTATGTTTCAACTATACCTTTTTTTTTCTGTATTTTTACTCGCTTTTTTAGTAGTACTTGTTATATATTATATGTCTTTGATTGAAATTTTTTTCGATATTGATGTTGTGATTTTATAGTTTATTGATTCATTTATGTACATGTATGTTAGATGGTATTGTAAAAGTGGCGATTGCGTGGAAATAAATACATAAAAATAAAAAATAAAAAAAAAAAAATTAAATGAACAAATTGGGGGATCTTTATAGTCTTGAATCTGCGAATCATGGTCGTAGATCGCTTGATTTTTTCATATATTTAATCAATTCTATAGGTGGTTTGTCCTCAATTCTTCATACGAATCCCAATATAAACATGCATTCGGTATCATTTTTATAATAATCAAATCCACTGCGTTCAACTTCCCATAATCGAGTCTCCTACTCTAATTCCACATTCAAATTTCTTAACTTTTTCAGGTAATGTATCTCTCATGAAGATTCCTCTAAAATGTTTAATTATTTTTGCAGATTTCTTCCAATTCCCCGGGGAATGTTAAAGGTTTTATTTCAAATTTTTTTTTAATGTTTGATTTCAAGTAATTCACATAGTTTTTTCATCTTAATCCAGATCCTGAAACACGTTCCAACTCTTTATCTAACCAATTTATAATGTTTCGACAAAATAGGAATCACATCCTTTTTAAACGATTGGAGCAGCTTATACGAAATTAAGAGAACAAATTTTTTATCAATCTGGAATATTTTCTCCTAAAAATCAAATTAAATTTCAAAAGTCCACCATTTTTAAGTTTTCTTTAAACTGATTATAAGAAAATTCTATTCTGGTTCTTTATTGTTTTTCTTATGTTTTTCGAGTTTATGTGTATTGTCTAATTTGTTAACATATCTTATCTTCGACATTTTTAGTTGGATCTATTTTAAATTGAATATAAGGGTATTTTTTTTTCTTAAAAAGCGGATTTTATTTTTTTTCTTTCTGATTTTTGCTGAAATTTCCATTCACCTAATCTTATATAGTTCAAATTTCACAGTTCTCTTGAATTCCATTCCTAGTTTTCTCTTCAAAAAACATTGCTCCAACGATGTTGGAAGCGCAACATAAATCTAAACCCCCCTAACACTAAGCAACACTTTTTGATAAAAAATCTATCCATTGCTTATTTGCATAAAAAGTTATATCTGCGATATGTCTGGACTTTGTCGTCTCTCTGTTTTTGCATACACAAATATGAGTTTCCCCCCATAGCAGCTTTGATCTAATTTATTTATAACCGTATCTCCTTTTTCTAGTCTTTTTTTCCGAGTCTTTTGTGGGGCCGCGATACTGATAATTTGGAACGTGTAATTCAAAGGAATATTGTTGATAAATATTCAAAAGTCCATACCTAAAGCATAGATCGCATTATTGCTGGCAAAACTCGTTTTTTTAATATTTAAATTAATCATGTTTTTCAATCAATTTATTCAAGTTTGTATTCTGAAATAAAATCTTTAATCGTTTCTTTTCGTTCAAAAAAATGTTGTTTACAGCCATTTCTTGAGCATAGATATAATTAATAATTCCATCGAGCTTTTGTCAAATCGTCGATATATCTGTATTAATTCTTTTATCACTGTATTTTCTCCACACCGAATCTTCGATCTTTTTTTCCCAAATTGGTTTTAATCCAAATTGAGATCATTTTTTAACTTTACTTGACTTTGGTTTTTACGTTGGATGGGATCATTATTTTTGTTAATTGAATAGATGTTCCCCATAAAATTTTTTCAGTCTACTTTTTCAAGTTTTTCAGATATATAAACCGTCATTTGGGAACATCAGTGCCTGTTAATAATCTCCATAAAACCTGTGAGTACCTTCTTATATGTTTTTTTATTAATAATGATATCTATTATGCTCAAAATTCACGGGCAAAATTTCCCCAATATAAAACTTTTCTATTTTCTGTCCCAATACAAACCAAAATATTCTCCTTTGCTTAGGAAGAAATTTTTAAAACAATTTCACAAACTAAATTATTATCCGTTAGTTCCAGGGACTTATTGGGTATCAATATGGTAGAGTCTTCCATGATCTCGAGGTTTAAATGAGTTGGTTGAAGATGGTAATTTTGGCAATTCAAAGACTCAGATTTGGAGATCGAGAATATCCGCAAAAATTGTCGTACAACTGGAACCAAATTCATCAAATTTTGAATTATCGCTTAAAACATTTCAATTTGCCCTCAAAATTTTTTATTGTTTTTTCCGTTTTTTCTTTACAGAAGTTTTACAGGTTTGATTACTTTTTTTGAAATAACTTCTTGTTACTTCTTCTCCAATTCGAATCTGTTCTTTAAATTCTTTGATTAATTTTTTTATATTTGTTATAGTTTTTTTTTTTTTCTGAAGTTACGTTCGCCATTTATTTGGAAAATTTTGAAAAAGGAACACAAACGTAAAACATAAAGTGGAAGTAAAAAAGGGAAAAACGAAACGTAAAAAAAAAACGTGAAACACGAACGTAAAACGTGAAACAAGGGGAAAACGTGAACGGTAACGTAAAACGTGAACACAAGCTGAAACGTGAACAATTTCCCCTTTTTCAGTTGTTTTAAAAGGGGTTAAAAAGTAAAGATAATGTAAAAATATTGTAACAAATATTTTTTTAAAAAGATTTGTCAGACCACGAACAGCATTTTTATAGTTTTTTCAAATTTTCCTTTTTAGGCTTTTAAAGAGTTTTAAAAGTTAAAAACCGTAGTCTTCTTTCCAAATTTATCAAAATTCATTAAAGTGGTTAAAACTCATATGATCCCCCATATTTTTTTGAAAAAATTTTTTTCCCAATAGGACATCTTGTTTTAAAAAAAAACCCCCATATTCAAAAATTTTTTCTAAAAACTTTTTTCCCACCTTTGAAAAAAACAATTTAGAAAGATAGATACAAGAGAATTTTTGTGCGAGACATTACAAAAAATTTTGATTTAAAGTTTGATTTTTTCCAAAATTTTAAAACAAAACCCATTAACGAATTCGGTTTACCCTTCGCTTAATGGAATAAGGGGCCCCGGAAACCCCCATAAAAATATGATATTTTCTTATTAAATTTTTCCATTTTTTTGAATCTTTTTTTGTTATTTATACGTCTTTTTCCCAAAGACTTGCTAAAGACGTATAATTGGAATAAAATCAACCTATGTAGATAAAATTCAATAAAAAGTTGTTTTTCCACACCACTTGAACCAACTTTAACAACTGAGGGATTTTTCTTATTTTCTTAAACTTTTTAAAGTTTACTGTCTTTTTGCTTTAAATTTTCCATTTAAAAGCAAAAGAGCTGTTCAATTTTTGACTTCAGGCCCAATTTTATTATTTTAAACTTGGAACATCCTTTCAAGAGGGGGTAAAAAATTTTTTCGGTTTGCGTTTTTATTTGCTTTTTGTAAAAATTTAGGGTTTTTCCCCTTTTATTTTTGGGGATTTGTGGAAAACCAAAATATTATTTTTTAAAAAAGGATTTATTTTCGATAAAAAAAAAAATCCCAAAAATTTTAAAAAAATTAAAACTCGTAAATCTTTAAACGCAAAACTTTTTGGAAAAAAAAATACTTCTAATTTCAAAAAAACACAAGTTAATTTTAAATTATTGTAAAATTAAAATTTGGGGTTTGTTCAAAAATATGACCAAATGGGGTTTTTTTAGGAAAAAAAACCCAAAATTTTAGCCCTTTTTTGTGAATTTAAAAGTACACTGTAATCTCGTTGAACCAATTTTGAAAATCATACCGAACTTTTTAAAAGGAATGGGAAAATTTTGTAATTTTTCTTTCCAAATGTTGCTTGGGGAAAAAAAAATAGTGAAAAACCGAATGAAATAGCCCTTTTCCCCCAAAGAAAAAATATTAAAAAGAATAAAAAAAATCGTTAAAAATATACAAAACTCTGAGGAAATTTATTAAAAAAAGGGTTAAAAAAAAAAATTAATTTAAGGTTGTCGAAAAAATGAAAAACAAGGGGAACGAACGTTCTTACTTCAAACTTTCAAAAAAAACCCCCTATTTTTCTTTAATGATCTGGCCTTTTTCCGAAAAAAAAAATGTTTTATCTAAATGGAGAAGTTGTAGATCTAAAAAAATAATATCAAATTCAATAAAAAAGAATTGTAACGATTGTAGACAAAATAAAAAATTTGGGTTTTAAAGCAAAAGTGTTGCAGAAATTTTTAGAATATAAAGATACAAAAAAAGAATTTAAAAAAGAATGTCAAAGAAAATAAAAAAAAGTTCAAAAAACATACTTTTTGAAGGTAGGGGTGTTCCCCCCTTCAAATTTCAAAAAAAAACTGTTTTTTATCAATATGGGGCTTTATATGAAAAAAAAATTACATTTAAAAATTTCTTTTTATCTAAAGGGAATCATTTTTTCCCCTGCTCAATTAAAACTTATTTTTAAAAAAAAAAAATATCTTCCCAATTTTGCGAAAATAATGAATTTTGGTTTAAGGCAAAGATGTTGAAAATTCTGGAAAATAAAATACGAAAAAGCGTTAGAGAGAGTTGAAAATGATGAAAATTATCATATTCTGAAATAAATAAGGTGGGGCATTCATTGCCCACCTTTAATTTTAAAAAAATATATTTTCGTTAAAAAATTGTCTTTATGAAAAAAAAAAATTTATTTAAAAAAATTTTTTTATTAAAAGGAGTCCCTTGTGGGGCCATCAATAACAACTCAGATTCAATAACACAAATATCTTAACGATTGTAGCGAAAAAATATATTTTTTTAACTAAAATTTCAAAAATTTAAATATGAAAAAACATCAAACATCTTAAACTTACTATAAAAAATTTAAAACTGAAAAAGGGGCTATTGAATTTCCCCTTAAATTTAAAAAAAACCCCCCTTTTTTTTCCTTAAAACACAAACAAAAATCCATAAATCAAACGAAATTTTTAAAAAAATTTTTAAAAAATTTTTTTCCCAAATATTCAAATTTTGGCAAACTTAAAAAAATTAAAAATTTAAAATGAGGGGGAAAAAAAATTCAAATTAAAATAAATCCCCAAAAAAAATAACACAAAAAAGGTAAAAATTTACATAAAAACCAAAATTTTTTAAATTTTAAAAAAAAACCCTTTTTTTTTAATTAAAAAAAACTTAATCCCCCTTTTTAAATTTCAACCAAACAAAAATACCAAACTTTTAAAAATCTAAAAAAAAATTACCCCAATTTAAATTTTTTTCATTAACAAAAACCCAAAATTTAACAACTAAACCCCCAATTTAAAAACTTAAATCTTATACAACAAATCATTTTCCAAAATAAAAAAATCCCCTATTTTTATCAAAACCCCAAAAAATTTTAAATCTCAATTTTTATTTTTTTTGTAAAATCCCCTTTTTAAAATTAAAATTTTAAAATTTTTCCTTTCCCATTAGCAAACCAAAAATTTTTTAAAAAATTCAAAAAAATGCTTGTTTTTAAAACCCACAAATGTTATTTTAAACAAAATTTTTTTAAATAACACCGTGTGATTCCTTTTAAAGTTAATTCTATTATCTACAAATTTTTTTTTATTTTTTTCCCCAAACCACAATAATTTCTTTCACTTTCTAAATTCCCTTTTAAAATTCAGAAAAATTCTTTTTCTTTACAAAACACTCTTTTCCCAAATTAATTTTTTCATTTTATTATAAACCCCTTGCAATTTTTATGAATCCCCACAAAAATTAAAATCCATTTTTTAAGCTTTTTTTAAATTTTCAAATTTTTTTGACCTTTTTTCATTTCTTTTGAAAGCCCATTTATATAGAAAAATCTTTGACTTTCTATTCAATTCTAAAAACTTCCTTATTTCTTCTGTTAATATTTTATCATAATTAAAAGGTTTTGTGTTAAATTTGAAAAATCCAAAGATTTTCTCTTGACCAATTTTCTTTTATTTGCGAAATGTTTGTTTTTTATACAATTTTTCATATTTTGATTTAAAAAGTTTTCTGTAAATTTTGGGGAAAATACTTAAAAAACCCCTTTTAAAAAACTCTTTTTCGACCCTTTTTACGTTTTACTTATTTATTGTGATGAAAGTACTTATTTTTTTTTACGTTTTGAAAAATATCGATCCATTTAAAGTTTTTATAATCTAAAAAAAATTACTTTCTTTTCTTTGAGTCTGTTAACTCTCTACTCTGTTTCTCTCGTTTTATTTGAAAAACAAATTTTGTTTTTTCAAAACATCTTTTAAATTTTTTTTTAAACCAAACCTTTTGTATAGTAGGGTTTGGGGGTTTTTGTGTTGACCTTTTTGGTTTTTTTACTATTTCGAAACTTTGAAAACCCCTTGGTTTTTTTTGATATTTTTGCCAGCAAAATTTTGGAAAGTATCAATAAATTTACAAAATATTAAATCCTTTTTTTTTTCTAAAATTTTTTAACATTATAATAAATCGCGCCATAAATTCGCATTCCTAATTTTTATAATTTTTCTTTTTTTTAAACTTTTTTGATGGTGAAAAAATTTCTCTAGTTCAATCTCGATTCTTTTATTCTTAGATTCTTTCTTTATTTTTTTTTTCATTTTGGATTCTTTAAAAAATTTACTTTTTTTTTGTCTTACATTTTAACATTTTGCGAAAATTCTAAAACCCCCCCTTTTGGTTTAAACGTTTTTTGAATCTATTTTTTTGTTTTTTTTTTGCATTTTGGGCAGTGAATCAAGTATCTTCCATTTAATGTAAAAGTTTCCAAGTTTTTTTAACTCATCTAATATCAATTTTGTTCTTTTATAGCCTAAGGTACTTATCGATCTTTTTTTTTTAGAACGATTCTCTTTTCACTTTGCGTTCATGCCAGCTTGTTTTGGTAACTGTGTAAATTATGTTTAAGCTTTTTATTACAGTCATCCCCCAAAAAATTTTTCTTTATCTTCGAACAAACATCTCTTAATTTTCGAAATTTTTGTTTTTTTTCCCAAGCTTCTTTTTAATTTTCCTTTTTACCAAAATGGATTTTTTTCTAATATTTGTACGAGTAACTTTGATCTTAAAAACAAAAATTTTCTAATATCTGCCGTTAATTTTGTCTTTGTTTTTCCAAAACTTTCTTGTTTTTAGTAGCGAAAAATCGTGATTTTTTGGGTAATCGTGATCAAAGTCCTCTAAAATTTTTTTTAAAAATTTTAAAAGGTCTCGTTTCATTTAAAATAACTTCTTACCATTAAAAAACAAATCTGATCAAACTTCTTTTTTTTTGTAATAAAACTCGTACATTACAATTTGGGGTCAAATAAACCTTTTAAAAAATTTTTTAAATTTAACCCCTTTTTTTTACATACTCCCAATAATTTCTCAAAATTTTAAATTTAAACTTTTTTTTTTCATTAAAACCTTTCCTAAAAACACAAAAAACAACATTTTAAAAACCATTTTATAACTTAAAAACCCCCCAAACCCCTTAAAACCCCTTTTCAAATAAAAACATAAAAAAAATTTCTAAACAACCAAAACCCCAATTTTTTAAAACAACTTTTCTAAAAAACAAACTAATAAAAAAACAATTTTTTTTTTAAAAATTTAAAATTTTTTTATAATTCACAAATAAATCTTTTTTTCACAAATTTTTAATTTTAAATAATTCAAAAATTCCAAACCCCCAAAACCAAATTTTTTTTCCCTCTTTTAAAACTTTTTAAACCCCACAAAATTTTTATATTAAAAAATTTTCAAAATCCTACCCCCAAAATTTTCATCACTACAAAGAATTTTTTTTTCACAAAAAACCCAAAAAACAAAATCAAACATTAAAATCTCCCAACCTTTTTCACAAAATACAAAAATCAAAAACTAACACCAATTTTAAAAAAACCCCCCAAACCCTTTTTAAATTTTCTATCAAATTTATTCAACAAAAAAAACCAAAAAATCAAAATTCACACAATAAAACATCTTAATTTAAAATCAAAAAATTTTTTTAATTTTTTATTTTAATTTTTTACAAAATTAAAACTTTCTAATACCCCTTTCCCAAAATAAAAAATTTAATTTTTTCCCTTTTTAAAACAAACTACATAAATTCAAAAATATTTTTAATAAATTTTTAAAACCTTCCAAATTTTTTATCAAATCTTTTAACCCCTTTTTTAAAAAAGATTTGTATGTTTTTTAAAAATCTTTTTTAGGGTTTTTTGCAAATTTTCTATGACGATGCCTAAATTGAACGTATACGAATGAAAATTGATGAACTTTCTTGGTTTATCATCTTCAAACTATATCCCATCCAGAAAATTTCAGAATATTTTTTATATTTCTCATCGGTGTTTGCGTCAAATAACGTTTCCCCATTGTTTTTGCCAATCTTTTATGTACAAATGAGATCGTAATTTGACTTTGTGGAGGGAAAAACGGGAATATTCTGAGGAAATTTCAAATTTAGATTGCCAAATCATGAGCTGCGCTCGAAACTTGCCGGTTTTAAAGACAATGATCTCTCCTTTATTATAACTCTTACTTTCCAACTATCAGGGGGAAAAAAAATACTGAATTGGGCCAACATCATAAGCAGACCCTTTTCCCGATATGACAAACGTTTGAATTTTTTTATGAAAATTTTTTTTTTCGTTAATTTCATAGGTTTTTTGTTTTGAATTATATTTTTTAGCTAGTATTTCGTAATTTTTTTAGTTTTTCAAAAAAATTTTGCAGGAACATTTTTGGAAATCTTCTTTTTTTTTGCCATAACATATCGGCTTGTACTCGATTGGCATTTTACACTAAATATAGAGAAAAACCCCAAAGGGAAAATTTCCCTGAATTTTGGGGTTTAAATCGATCTTTGTGGATTGTTCTTGCATGTCGGAATTTTTTTTAATTTCTTTCAAAATCCTATAAATAACGTACGGAGGCTAAATTTTTTTAAATTAAAAATTTAGTTGTTTCCCCGGAAACGGCTTAAATTGGTTACAAACTTGTGTTGCTTGAAAATTTTTTAAAAAGATCTGTTAAATTCCAGATTTGTAGAAAGGCTTAAACACTTTGCATAAAAATTTTTTTTTTTTTTACATTTTGATAACTGAGAAAATACAAGTTTTTTAATCTGTTATCAAAAAAATAATGAGATTTTTCATCTTTTTTTTTTCATACATAAATTTTATTTCAAAATTTTGGGTCAAAACTTCTGAAATTGCAACGGAACAATATTGGTTTTTTTATCAAAACAAACTTTAAGACATTTTCGGAAATTATACTTTTTTTGTTCGTTTTTCAAATAATTTATATTTTTTTAAAAAATAGGATAGTCAAACCAGAAAATTCTGTCATTTAAAAAATTTTTTTTTTTTTTTAAATTTGGGGGTGAAATTTTGTTTTTTTTAAAATTCCATGGGGTAAGTAAAAAAAACAAAGTCATTTCATTTTTGATATTTACAAAAAGCTTTTTTTTCCTGATCCTTGTGGTAAACGATTATATCCTGGTTCATAAATTCGTGTTTTTTAAGCTCAAAACAGTTGTTTCAGCGTTTTAATGCCCCCCAAACCCGATTTGGATGATTTGTCTGTTCTCGATGTTTAAATTTTTTTAAAATTTTTAGAAATAAATCGTTACAAAAAAATTTCCCTCTGCTTTTAAGAAAGTACATTGGACAAGTTTTTGTTTCACCGTTCACTAAAGTTCGTTGTATTCGCATTCTAAAGAGGAATCCTTTACTTTTTTTACGTTTCTTGAAATTTTTCGATTAAACTTTTTAATTTGGCCCAAAATAGAAAGATATTTGTAAAGGGGCATGAAAATTTTCGTTTAAATTCTTTAAAAAAGTATTGTTTTAAAAGACGTGTATAGACGATAAAACTTTACATCAATGATATTTTCAGGTTTTCTTTAAAGGGTTTTGTCAATTTCTTCGATATTTCAGATTTATTTTTATCGTTTTTTTCATGGACAATTTTTCAGGATTGATTAAATTTTTTTTATCTTAAATAGATCTAAATTTTTTTTTAAATTTTTAAAAATTTTCTTTAATTCCCTTAATTTTTCTAATTATACATTTTTCATGATCGAAAATTTTTATTTTTTTTAACCCAATCCCAAATAATTTGTTTTTTTCTAAATGTCTTTGTTTTTTAGTGATTTTTGAAATTTTAAAGTGAGTATAGTAATGTTCAAAAATTTTTTTTTTTGCAGTAGGGCCTCATCTTTTTCCGCTCCAATTTTTAAAAGCAAAAATTTGAATTCCAAGTTTTAATTTAGTAAATATTTTTTTTTAAGCTGAAAAAAAAAAAAATAATCAGTGATTTCTAAGGTTTTTTTCAAAATTTATAAAATTAGCACAATTTATGTAGAAACAGCGTTTTTAAAGTTTTATTTATTAGAAAAATTTTTAAAATTTTTTATACAATCGCAAAATTTATGATTTAAAAACGTTTGATTCTTCTATTTTTATAGGAAAAATTTGTATAAAACAGACTTTGAAAAGTGGGGGAAATTTTTCTAGAATTTGACACAATCACACAAATTGTAGAAAAAAAGGGAGATTTTTATTTTTATAGAAAAATCTGTAAACTAAAATTAAAATTTTTTTTAAAAAAAAGTTTTAATTTTGGACAAAATAGTATTAATTACTTTTGGGTTTTTAGGGGGGAATTTAAATTTTAAACTATTTTTTCAATAATTTTTTCTTTAACTTTTCCAAAATTTTTCATTAAGATTTTAAATATTTACAAAGAATTTTCGTAGATTCGAAGCAGATATGAATTGATTGAAGCATATTTCACAAGTTTCAGCTTAAAAAGTAGAATCAAAAAACTATGATTCGTTTATTTTTAGTTCATGATTTATATGATTCGTTTATTGTCCTTTAAACAGTATTTTCATTATTTTTTGTTTTGTCCCAAAAGTGTCTAGAAAACCCCATATTTATCTACTTATTTATATATATAATATATAAAAAACCGTAAAATTAATTTGTAATAAAGATTTTACGAATAAAAACAAAGAAAAAGAAGTCTTTTTTTAATATATGTTGTTAGAGGGGGTTTAAGTTTAAATTTTTGTTTTTAAATATAGGAGGGGAACAAATCACCTCCTTTCCAGAAATATTGTAAATCTCATTTATTTTCCCAAAGCGAAAATTAACTGATATTTTTATTTATAATAGTTTAAATATTTATAAAAACATGATGTGTTCGTTTGTACTTGACTTATGTTACTTTGCTGTGTTAATGATTTTTCATAACTACGAAACAATAATTGCTGAGCCTTTTCATAGCCGTTACGCAATGGCATAAAAAACATTACTGCTTGTCACTTTGTGCGATTTGTTGCCCCTTGTGAAAATTTTTTAATTTTAACTTTTGGGTAATTAGTAAAAAAAAAGAAAGTATTTTAAAAAATAAATTTCGAAAAACCCTTCTTGGAATCATAATAACATTTTAATACGTAAAATATCATGAAAAAGCTTTGGATTTTTAAAAGTTTTTGTAGCCTTAGACGTACCGGGGTTTAATAAAGGAATTGTGTGCGTTATTCCTAAAAAAAAATTTTTTTTAAAAAACTAAAAAAATTTAGTAAAATTTGGTTATAAGAATTCATAGATTTTTTAACTATTTTTAAATCATGAAAAGTTCCTTTTGCCATTATTTACTCATAATATTTATTTTAATTGTTATACATTAACAGGAAGCATAAATGTTATTCTATTACTTTAAAAAAATGTAACAACCTATAAAGTTAAAATTTTTATCGAAAAACCCCTAGATTTTTTTTTCAAGAATTGGTAATAATTAAAAAAAATTTCATTTTTAAACATTTATTATTTTTTAAACCTAACTTATTAAGAGGTATATAGAAAAAACGCAGTTATGTATTAACAATTTCCCCAAACCCCCTTGTACATGTTGAATAATTTTTGCTACAGTTAACGCACTTTTCTTTGTTTTTGTTTTTAAAAGGGATAAAATAATTGGATGCTCAAAAAAAAACAGTTTGAAATGGTAAACAGGAAGCAATAAATTCTTCAATGAATTTTTTATCAAAAAAAATAAAAATTCTTTGTATTCTTAAGGTCATCCTAAAAAAATTAAAAAACATTTTCACCCCATTCTTCCTTTTCCCCAACCCCGACTTATTTTAATTATTTAATTTTCATTCCCCCATAAACGGGGGAGGCTATGTAAGGGGCCTTTATTTTGATGGATATATGTGTATTTTTTTACCGTTGCAAAATTTCCCAAAAAATTCTTTATTTTTTTTCATTTACGTTGTTGATAAAAACTATTTGTGAATTTACTTTTTGTTTTAATTTGTGTTTAAATTTCCCCGGGTTTATACCCCCAAAAAACTGTCAAACTAGCCCAAAATTTGTTTAATTATACCCCGGTTTTAGATTAATTATATATTATATATATATAATATATATATATAATATTATATTATATTAAATATATTATAATAAATATATATTATATTCTTTAATCCTGAAATTTTTACTCTTCCCTCGAAAATACTTTTTTTTTTTCTATTTACAATTAGTTATTATCTATAAAAAATCAACAAAAAGTTTTTTTAAATACCAGCGATAAGCATCTTTTTTTATATATATATTTTTAAAAAGTAAAATTTTTATGAAGTATCATGACTTTTTTGGAAAACAATTACAGAAAGCTAAATTTTACCCCAAAATTGTGACGGTTTTTTTTTTATGGACGTTAAAGGGGATCTGGGGGGTTTTTGGGCCCCAGCTCATTTTGTAGCTTAGCTCGCAAAAAAAAAATTTTAAACCGGGGAGCATTGCGTATAAAACCCGTGGATGAAATAATAGTGACTATTTATTTGAAATTATGCACAGTGGCCGTCACGGTATAGAACCCCCAAATTTTAAAATTTTTTAATCGGGGGGTTTTTTGCTTGTACATTTTTTTAAAAACATGAGCGAGGTGATAATATAATGAAAAAAATTTAATTTTTAATCTGTTTTTTTACGAAACCCCCGATCCGAAATTAATTAAGGTGATGATTAATTCACAAAAACACTTCATTCCAAAATTTTTTACTTTTTTAAGGTTAACTCTGTATTTGCCCCAAGTTTAAAAAAAAAAGGACTTTGTTCGTCATAGTGGGGGCACTCAAGTTTTTAAAAAATTGTATTTTTTGTTTAATTAGCAGTTAATAAGGTAAAAATTTAATTCAATAGTTATGTAGCATAAAAAGCAATTTTGATACATTTTTAAAACAATTTTGTGGGCTTTGTTAGGGTTCTACCTAATTCTGCTATTGATTTAACAATGTTTAAAGGGTTTTTGGTCGTTAATATAAATTTCATGTGTTTTCAAAGATTTATAGAGTCGAACAATGTTATAATTTTTATGTTTTATATATATATATATATATAAAAATATATTATATTTCGTGTTAAACTTATGGAAATTTTACAGTTATAGATTAATTGTTTATAGTCATCGTCTGGACATACAGCGGGTTTTTTTTTTCTTTCGATTTACAGATTTCGGTAATGCTAAGACAATTACTATGCTATTTAAATAACCCCAAAAAAGTAAAATAAGTTAAATATTATTATTTTTAAAAACACAAAATATACAAAACCCCTTTGAAAATTTGTAAAAGCTTTGGTGGTCTATAGTTCGTTCCCTTTACAATAACAATAGCATTTATTTCAATATTTTTAAATAAATTTCACATTTTTAAAATCTTTAAAATATAACAAAAAACAATTAAGCAAATAATTTATGAATAAAAAATTTTTAAGACTGTTTTAAATTTTAAAGATGTATTTAGCGCAATGGTAATATTTAGCCGTTTTGGTAAACAAATAAAAGACACACATTCCTATTTAAAGAAAAAAGATATTAAAAAGTAATATTTACCTTTACTTTCTATTTTAAAACAGATTGATTGTATAAGAGGGGCTATGAAACGGTTTTTGTAGAAAAGTCAGGTAAGATTTAATTAGTAATTATTACTGAAATTTAAAAACCAGCAAGTGTAGCAAAATTTTTTGAAATTTATTTGTGGGTTTTGAGCAAATTTTACTGGGGAAATATGACAAAACAAATCTTTAAAAATCTGTAATGGTAGAAAAAATTCGCAAAATGTATTGTTTATTGACGTTTTAAATTATATTGAGTAATTGATTTGCTTTTCTATAATATACAGGTATATTTTAAAATAATGGCGCATTGGAAAAAAGTTCCAGAATTACTGTTTTTTTGAAACAGTAATCATAATTATTTATTAATAATTAGATAGGCTGTAAGATGCAAAATAAAGAATGCATTATGAAAGGGGAAAAAAAGTCGTAACAAATATAATTAAAACAGAATGGCAAAACCTTTTAGGTAGTATTTACAAGAAAATGGGCAATGCAGTACAACTTTGAACCATACTTAACAAAAACAACTCGTAACTGTGAATCTCTATGAAAAACATAAAATTAGTACAGTCTCTTGTATTTTTAAAAATTTTTTTAAAATAATAACAATAACTTGCAAAATAAATTAAATTTATTTAAAATTTTTACACAAAAAGCGTAAAAAAAAAATATAAAAAATTTTATTATGATGGCGTAAATGTATGTAGGTATGTTCGTTTTGGTTCTTTGAATATTCTTGAAACAGTATAAAGGGGAGGGTGAGAATTAGCACCACGATTGTTCTGTTGGAAACTAAAACACTGCAAACTATTAAAATTTTAATTCACGTATTAAACCCTAAGTTTATTATAATTTCCAAAATTTAAAGTTCTTTGACGCAGCCTTATATCCAAGACTATATTATAAAGGGCGTATTTTCTTTTCCCCTTCATTGGTCTCTTAGATTCACAACATAATAATTACTTATTT